>NW_026856122.1:0-16938 GCF_026571515.1 Ruditapes philippinarum
TTTAAAAAGTGCTGAGTTGATTAAAAATTAGTATGTCAAATTAAATCTAAATTAATTACATAAAAAAGTGTCAGTAAAATATTGTGAGTATTAAATTACTAGATAAATTATTTGTTTATAATACGTTGTAACTGACTCTTGTGTATAAGTTTAATGACGTGTCAGCCAAATACAGCAGATAAATAAATCATTCTCAACAGCTAACGGAAGAGCATGTTGCATATGAAGCTTTTGAACATATTTTCATTTGTCCTTTTTCATTAACATGTGAGCAAACACTATATTTATCAACACAGACATAGACGAGTGTAAACAGTTTCATCTTTGTCAAAATGGTGCGACTTGTAATAATACCGATGGTCACTTTCAATGCATTTGCCTTGCTGGTTGGAGCGGTACACTTTGCGAGATTGGTAACTATTTCATTTACATTATCTTTATCAAAAATATTTGTTAAGACTTTCTGAAATTTGCGGGTCAGATATTGATTAGTGCAAATCAACGTGTTAAATGGTTTCAACTGCCATTGTTACCCTACGAAAACTTTTTGAAAAGCAAGAGACTATGCTTTTGGATACGATATTTATACATAATTTGTATAGGTAAAATATATTTGATACATAATATTTGTCTGAGTTGAATTATATCTTGGGATTTTTTGTTTTTGGTTCCATAAGTATGAGGTCAAGGTCACTGAAACGAAAATTGAAAACGGTTTCTGGTCAATATCTTGAATTAGGAATGAAATCGTTTTTACAAATTTGGTATACAGCAAGCTTATGTAGAAACCTTGCTTGGAACTGCTTATGGATCCCCTAAGGTCAAGAGCAATGTCACTGTTTCTTAAAAAAGAAAAATGGTTTCCGGTATAAATATATATGTTATAATAAGATCTTTGCATTCCAATCTAATAGCCTTGTAGCTTAACAGCCTAAAATTTATGACATATACTAGAAATACTGAATTGCTTAATAATCAATTTCTGTGGACATGCTATAGAAAAACATAACTTTTTATAAAGTCAGTTTTGCATAAATCACCTATTTAAGGTCATTACGCCGCTACTTTATGAATTATTTCAGGCCACGAGGCTCTCAGGGCGCCAATTTCACGAACATTTAGCAACGTTGCAATATGGCGTATATATATGCCATAACATGCATTTGTGAAAACTAAAATCAAAAATAAATTTCAACTATTTAACAAAATGTAACGTAAAGATATACTATGCTTATCCTTGTGTCACAGAAAATTATTAAAATCTATAATCTTATTTGAATAAAGAATTATGTGTAGGAGACTGCATTGGTCAGTCAAAGTTGGTACTTTATATTCATATTGTGACCACCTATAATGTATAGAGTTAAAACATTGCATATTAACTTTGTGTATAGTCAAAATATGTTCATTGTGTATTTAGTTAGAGACTGTCTAGCAATTATCAATATTTTTTAACATGATAAATGTAAGCATTGTATATCTTTAAGACGTCTAAATATATTTATTTTATGATGATTAAATTTTCAAATATTTTCAGCATTAAATCATCAGGAGACCATTACTTAAAATATTAATTCATTTCAATGCAATTTGATATAAAGTTGCAATATTAGCGTATAAAATTTCTTTAGCAAAGCCTGACAAGCTACAAAAAATACAAATCACACATGCATCAAATGGCATAAAAACGGAACTATAATATTCTAATTAGAAAAAACAGCAAAAATAGGACATGTATATAATTACACATTTATCAAATTTCAAGATTTTGTAACAGACGCCATTGTAATTTTACATGAAACACACAATTATGCTATTTCAAACGATTGAGGTATGGATCTGACTTTCAGTGCAAATTTTTTATCAATGCTAGATCTGTACATTTCAGTAACAATAAATTCATTAAAGAAATATAATGAAATAATTCCTGTGAAATACATTTGTGTACTTTTATCACTATTTCAAAGTAACAAAATGTGGCAAGTACAAAATCAATATAGGATATGGTCTGTAACAGGGTATATTTCGTGTCCAGTCATCAATCAAGGTATGTGGGCATTTCACTTATGACATTTTTTGCATGGTTTTGACTTGGCATCATACCCTGTAACAGACTTATTTAGGCTTTGAACTCCAAGTGTGACCTTGAGCTTTGAGGTATGGGTGTAGGTGTTTCGCATGACATGTCGTCTCATTATTGTTTACATTTGTGCCGAGTAATTTTAAAATCCCTTGAATGATAAAAAAAATTATATACCACACACAAAATATTCCCTAGAACAGACCATTTTAAGCTTTGGAACTCAAGTGTGATCTTGACATTGAAGGTAGGCATATGACAATTGGTTCCAGTATTGTGAACATGTGTGCAAAGTTCTTTCAAAATCCGTTAAAAGTTTTAAAAAATATTTTGGACTGCACACAAAGTATACCCTATGAAATATCATGTTAACCTTTGTTCTCTAAATGTGGCCTTGACATTGGAGAAAATGGTCTTGGTTTTGTGCATGACACATCGTCTTTTATTGTCAACATTTATGACAAGGTTTTTCAAAATTCCTTGAGTGATGAGAAAGTTATGCACTAGACAACAAAATATAACCTATAACAGACTATGTTAATCTTTGGCCTTCAACTGTGACCTTAACCTTAGAGTCAAGCGACTGGTGTTAGCGCATGAGACATTGTCTCATTATTGATAACATTTGTGCCAAGTACTTTCAATATCATGGATAAGCAAAGTATGGTCCGGACACGACATACACCCTTAAATAGACAATGTTGGCCTGTTATCAACAAGTTTCACTTTGGCCTTGGAGGTAGGGGTTCGGTTCTTGCGCATGACACATTGTCTTATTATAACAAACATTTGTCCCAAGTTATTTTCAAATTCCTTTGATAAATGCCATAGTTATGGACTGAACACGAAATTGTGACGGACAGACGGACATGCCAACATTTTGTTTATGTGTATTTTATTTTTATGTGGCAATTTTTTACATAAACCAGTTCAATTACCACTTAACCTGTAAGCTTATGGGATTTCCTTCATTTTAATGCTCCCGAAAATTTTCGGAGGAGCATATAGTCGCCGCCTTGTCCGTCCGTCCGTCCGCTTTTCTTGTCCGGGACATAGCTTTTAAACAACAAGAGGTATCAACATGAAACTTTGTAGGTTGATAGATCTCATTAAGTAGGTATGCATTGCATAAGAACAGTAACTCTGTCTTGCCTTATTTTTGAATTATTCTCCTTTGTTTATTTTAACACTTTGAACTTTGTCCTGGACATAACTCTAAAATTATAAGAAGTATCAACATGAAACTTTGTAGGTAGATAGAACTCATTGAGCAGGTGTGCAGTGCTTAAGAACCGTAACTTTGCCCTGCCTAATTTTTGAATTATTTCCATTTGTTTATTTTTACACTTTGAACTTTGTCCGGGACAAAACTCTAAAACTATAAGAGGTATCAACATGAAACTTTGTAGGTAGATAGATATCATTTATTAGGTGTGGAGTGCACAAGAACCGTAACTCTGCTCTGCCTTCTTTTGGTGTTATTGCCATTTGTTCATATTGACACTTTGAACTTTGTCCGGAACATTACTCTAAAACTATCAGAGATATCAACATGAAACTTTGTAGATATATAGGTCTCATTGGGTAAAAGTGCAGTGCTAAAGAATCATAATTCTGCACTGCCTTATTTTGAAGTTATTGCCCTTTGTTTATTTTTACTTTTTTACTTTTGTTCGGGACATAACTCTAAAACTATTAGAGATATCAACATGAAACTTTGTAGATAGATAGGTCTCAATGGGTAAAAGTGCAGTGCTAAAGAATCATAACTCTGCCTTGCCTTAATCTTGAAGTTATTGCCCTTTGTTTATTTTTACTATTTTTGCTTTTGTCCGGGACATAACTCGAAAACTATTAGAGATATCAACATGAAACTTTGTAGGTAGATAGATATTTTTGGATAGAACTTCACTGCTTAAAGAACCTAAACAAAGCCTTGTCTAATTTTGGGGTTATTGCCCTTTGTTCATTTTTACACTTTGAATTTTACCCATGACATAACTCTGAAACTATAAGATATCATGAGGAAACTTTATAGATAGATAGATCTCATTGAAAAGAAGTGCAGTGCAAAACAAACATAACTCCGCCTTGCCTAATTTTGGAGTTTTTGCCCTTTGTTCATTTTTTTATACTTTCCTGTGTCCAATACCTTCTCGGGGAGCATCACCCGGTTCAACCGGTTCTTGTTTAACTAAGGTAATGGACGGAATGAAGCTAATAGACCTTTTATGTTTGCCCGGACGGAAGGACAGGCAAAAGGAGCCTATTTCTACATCCAACGTTTTTTTCTTTGAAAGGACGGGGAACAAAAATGCTTTATTTACATAGTTCGATTACATTCAGTAAATTTGATTTTTATTATACTTACATTATACTGTTATTTAGGCAAAATGCCCTTGCAGTGTTTTGTAAATATTTCTAACAAATTTCATAACAATGTGTACGGAATGAAAAAAGATGATACTCACTTTATACGACATGCAATGTACAGTTTTCACACAGTCTATCCTGTCCATCTATACCTCGATAACGGCCATGTTGAGTAGCCAGAGTATGACTGCTTAACCTATGGGACGCGAACAATTTCAATAATTTGTCACTAAAAGTTTCATTTAGATATTCCACAGGTTCAAATACAGTTCAAGTTAAATATAATAACTAAAGATAATTCTGGCAAATAATTGATTGATGATTGCCATCGTTTGAAAAAATGTTATTTTGACTAAATCTTCGTAAAAAAAGGAGGAAAATAGTTTACATCTTAAGTATTAAAAGCATATTAAAATTATCCCATATATCATTGAAACGTGACATTTTGCGTTGAATCTAATAACCCTTTTAGCAAAATAAACACCCTGTACTTCTGCAAAAATAAAGCAAAATGGGTGCAACAAGGGAATAAAAAAGTTAAAGCTTTGTTATATATCAAATGTAAAACGTAAACAAATGTTGTCTTTATGCTTTTGGAAAAACTTTCGGGTAGGTGTACAAGCTTGTGGTATGTTAATCATTCCATATATACATGTATTTCAATCAGTGCGTTGTATAGCAAAGTTTCAAACTTTAAAAGCTTTTCACTGGGTTTAAAATGACTGTAGAACACAAATGTTACCCTTTATAATAAATATATAAATCAAAATATCTATTAGATTTTCATTTATATATAATTATATTAAAGATCCTGTAATTAAGATTTGTTACCCACACTTAAAAATTTATATGTAGTATATATATATATATATATATATATATATATATATACAATATATATATATATATATAATATATATATATATATATATATATATATATATAGGTTTTGTGAAAAATATTTGCATCTACAAAATACCTTTCAAAAACACTGGATCCAAAGAAGGATACAAGAACGTGGAAAAAAACAATAAATTTGGAGAAAATAAACGTTCATACAGTGCTAAAGTATAAATACCCAAGTACTTTCGGCGTATTATGCCTTCATCAGGGGTGTATTACATGTATAATGTGCACACAATCGAGCACAAAATCTTCAATACGTGTGTACTGTATAGTATCAAAATATACATATAGTATATATATATATATATATATATAATTATGCTTCTAAGCCATTTTTCTAACATCGAAGAATAGGTAGAATTCATACTGCACATATTTGTTCAAATTAAATATCATCATTAAAAGATATGATTTGCATTCTTTTCTTATTGAAAAATGGACTTAAATACTCCATTTACTTGCACATGTGGCGGTGAATGGAAAGGAACACAAAGTCAGACTGGTAATCACTAAGTAGTGGCATTTTACACTTTTACGTCCATTGCTAACATAATATTTCGTTCAAACACTTTTCGTTTAAACGCATTTACATATCAAATGAAAGATGGTTAAACGACATCTTTATTGATTTTAAAGCAAATTCTCCATTCTTGTCAAAGAAATGGTTTTTACTAAATAAGAACTTGTCTAACAACAAGAAAAACAAAGGAGAAATAATGTAATGGCACTAAACAGGTCCTTGTGTCCTGTTCTGTATTTGTTTGGTGTCTTGCTTGGCTCCTTCCAAGTGGTCCTATGTTGCTGGTTCGTGTGGGGGTTACGTTCATTGAATGTCGCCCTTCCTTGTTGATCTTGATTTTTTTTATTTATTTATTTTTTTTTTTTTTGCTTTTTTAAAAAAAAAATTCAGTATGTTTAAGTACGGAGCTATTATGTCTGCTTTATTTGACAATTTCTAATTGGTTTGTATGGGCGGACTTTCACTTGCACAATGCTTTATGAAAGTCAACATGTTCCACAGCAGGTCCAAGTGATATTTGCATTAATCCAAAAATCCAAAAGGCCTTTCTCCAGATAGTGTCATATGAATGCCGAATACCCCTTCTATAGTAGTTGCTTGGAGAGGAGCAATAACAGCTACCATGTAATTCTTATCAAGTTTGGAAAACTATCAGGATGATTAGTGGAGTTTCCATGTCGATAATTCTGCTGAGCAGCATGGTTCTTACACGGTGTCCATTTAGAAAGAGCTTCTTTTGCATTGATGAAATCATCAGTTGTAGAATTTTCTTGTTTCCTGCTGGCACTGTAGTACTCTGCGAATGATTATAAAACAACATATTCTTTTCTTTCATCATAAGACAATAAAGATAGACTTCCTAAAATATTGTACGGAAACGCGGCGTTCAATGAACGCAACCCCAACACGACAAAGACTAGCCATATTTGATACAACATCTGTACAGCAGGGAAACGTGGGCAAATTTCATTTATCAATTATTTAGACACTTCTACTTTGTATATATATAAATTGTTCCCTATGAACTGGTGTATCAACCACATAAATACCTTTAATTTCAATTATTTTCCCCTGCTTTAACCAGGAATTTACACAGATAAGGCACAGCATTTGTTTTTATCCACTTCAAATATTACACAACATTGCAACACCATGTTTTAACATGGCAATATCAATATTTTCTTTCTGGACGAAAAGACTAGCTGGATTATTCTTGGTATTATGTCCATGAGCAAGTAGGTAACAGCAATAAACACAAAAGTTGTGATTAAAAAAAAACATTAAGCCAAACTATCATTTGTTGACTCTTCTTGAGATTCCATGTAAGTATCAAGAGATGGCCAGGTTCTATACACTGTTTCGAGAGCAGAATACACGAAAAACTATCTGACACTATGTAACTTTGTAACTGTTTGGATTAAAATATCTATCCCTACATCTTGTATAAATTTTTAAGTGGATACTTTCAGTAATTTTGCAGATGTAAATGAAAAAAATTAATCAAGACTTTACTGTTGGTGTTTTATGCAAAACTTGATCGATTCAGATTTTAGTTGATGAAAAAGAAATTTGATTTACAGCCGAACAATTTTATGACTCAAAATCTCTTGTATATAATTGAATATAGATGTAGATGAGTGCTTAACAAATCCATGTAAGAATAATGGTACGTGTTCCAACTTGCCTGGGGGATATAACTGCTCATGCACATCAGGATGGACCGGAATTAACTGTGACATAGGTACTTTCATGTCTTTTTTCTGCCTCTGAATCTGTAATGATCTGTTTAAGTTCATCTTTCTGAAGAAAAGTGGGACAATCCTATTTTTTAAAGATTTTGGCGAATGTTACAAAAACCTATGAAAGAACAGTGGAACCTGTTGGAACAAAAATGACGGATACACCTGTAATTGCCCGCCATATTTGACAGGGCAAATGTGTGATACTGGTAAAAACTTGTTTTACTATAAATTTTCATATTGACGTCTGAAAATTGGAAATATGCGGTTCCAAGCAAAAACAGGCTGGAAAAGTCTATGTAATTCAGCAAGTTAATTCTAAATAGGAAAGTTATTCATTTATAAAATAATGTATATTTTGAAACAGTTACCAGTACCAACAAATTTTTGATACAAAAAGTGTGTTGAGATATATATAACCCGAGGCAAATGTGACCGATGTTATGCTACACATATACAGCTACATATTCTGCTAACAATGTTACTTAAACTTGTATATCTAGCTTATTATATTGGTGCATAAGCAAGTTGAGTTCATCTTATATGAATGTATATATCATTGGTCGACCAATGATAATCGATGTTACATACGAGTACATGCAGTTTTCACAATAAGTGTTTTCTTTGAAGACTATTTGATAGGCTTATAACCGTATATCTAAATAAATATATAATGCATTATCGTGTGTATATTTTCATTCTCTTATTTGAAGTTTAAAACATTAACACAAAGGTATTTTCTAAAAAAATCATTTGCTGTAAGAGTGACACATGATTATACTACAATACCAGATACGATGTAAGATGCGTTGTGTTGTGAAATATACTTTTTATGAACCAGATTTAGACGAGTGTGCGATATTTAACTCTAGAGGGCTTCTGTGTCACAATGGTGCTACTTGTATAAACGAAATTGGTGCCTTCAAATGTAACTGTAGTGAAGGATGGACAGGACGACTTTGCGTGGACGGTATGTACTCGGTCTGTTTAAATCAGTTTTCATAATCATCTTTAATTCTTATATATTCTCGATAATTTCATGGTCTAAAATGGTATAGATTGATAATAATTTGCCTATCGGATATTTGTAACATATCTCGAACAATTTTGTGGAAACAAAATAAAAATTGGATCGTTGTCACAATACTGACTCCATTACATATATTTTATGAGCAAGCTTTTCCCAGGTTTGTAATAAGATAGGTAGCGTTTCAGTTAGTGTGTAACGCTTCGTAAGCTTTCTGATATTTTTGCTAAATTTATGTGACTCTTGTGTTGTATTTACATGTATTTACATGTTTTCGAAAGGGAAATCATATTGTCGGAGCTTTGTCCGTGTTTCTGTCACACACTTGTTTAGACAATAACTTGATACATATTGTAGTAATTTGACAAAATCTTGGACCAGTTAGAGAAAATTCAGTGTTTTAGAGAAAGTGCATTGCCCAAAAACTATAAAATCATTAAAACTCCACATAATTATAAAGTCTAGTGAGAAGAAGTGCAATATTCCTCTTTACATAGTTATTTTTAATCTCCCAATATGATACGTAATTATAATGCTCGGCTAGAAATTATTTTGAAACGTATAGAGAGTTGGTACATTGTCAAATGATACATTGCTTGAATTTTGAATAATCTCCCTGTAACATTCACTTTTTTGATAACATTTCTCAAACGAATACAAGTGTTTGATTGAATAGGGCATTGTTTTCACTATTTGAGGCCTCATTAGGGGTGGGGCAAATGGATGTATATGGAAGAAAACAGGTGTGACATAAAAGTAAATAAATATCTTCTCTGTACCCGGTAAGTTATATACTCGTACGAACAAATCGAAGGCTCGCATAATTTCTGAATAGAACCGGCCACAAAAAAGACACTTTTTTACATACCAGCTAAACATTTGCTCAAGAAGTTTTGAAAGAATCCCTTACCATACACATTGAAATAAACATGGGCAAAATGACCTATCACTTGCATTGCCATTATATTTCACTCGGTCTCTTATATCAGTTTTCATAATCATCTTTAATTCTTATATATTCTCAATAGTTTCATCGGCCTAAAATGATATAGATGGATCATAATTTGCTTATTTTCGATATTTGTAACATGTCTCGAACAATTTTGTGGAATCAAAAAAAAAAATAGAATTTTCGGATAGATGTCACAATTCTGACTCCATTTCATATATTTGGTAAGCAAACTTTAAAGATAGGTAGCGCTTTAGTAAGTGTGTAACGCTTCGTAAACTTTTTGATATTTTTGCAACATATATACACCACATAATTATAAAAACTAGTGAGAAGAAGTGCAATATTCCTCTTTACATCTCTGGAAATTATTTTGAAACGTGTTCATTGTCAAAGGAACTTGTTTTTTAATTATCTCCCTGTAAAACTCTTCATCATGCAAGTTACATCTTCTGGCAGCACACCACTAATTGAAGCCACAGCTTCGAATGGCAAGGTAGGAGTTAATGGATATAGTGAATATTGTGGATTCAGATTCATGAGACATATTGCTTGTAGGACATTGACGGTAGAAATTTGAAATTTAGTGTGGAGTGCTACCTCTGCTAAAATAGTCTTTATTTATTGACAGTGATCTTTCATATTTATTTTGAAATTGTTTTGGTAGTCTTATTAATATAGGTGTTGATAGGAGTCACTTGGGTCAAGGTTAATGGTGCTTTTACTTTGTGAGGAGTAAGAGGACACTACGATAAAAGACACTAATACCTGATTACATTTTGTTACACTTTTCCTTATTCAGCTTTAATTTAATAACTGATATCTTTCAAAGCTATTTAGTAGGTAAATTTCCGTTGGGTCCTATCATTTTGAGAGAAAGAAAAAGTTTATTTGGATCAAGGTTCCTACTCTGATGCATTTAGATTTTTACACAGTTCATGCTGCCCTGATTTATTGACTGATAAAAAATTCGATATAGGTAAACTATCTGACTTTGGTTCACTAGGGTCAAGATTACAGCTGCTTCGAATAGATTTTGCTTACAGACTTTCGCGCCTACTGCATAATTATTTCAAGTTTAAGTTAATTTTATCATAAGGAATTATATGAATTAAAGCGCTTATGTGACATATAAATTATTTATGAGATTTGTCATAATCCTGGTGATGCAAAGATTCCCCGTGGCTCCAGATGATATTTTAGCCCCGAGCGATTTATTGTCTTTTTATTTATCTGATCACCGCGATATGATAAGAGTTTAAATTTTGCTCACATGTCAGCAGCTGCATGTCACCTTCAGATGATAAGTGGAAAACACACAGCCACATTTCTCCTTTCTTACAAGGACTCAGCTTGAAAATAAGTATATACATTTAACTTATCTTTTCTTTTTTGTATTTTTTTACGATGAGTGATAACTATTATTTATGTTTTCAGATGTGGATGAATGCTTAGTCAACCCTTGTTTAAATAATGCAGCCTGTAGCAACACGCATGGCGGTTATAATTGCAAATGTAGGTCCGGTTGGACTGGCGCGTTATGTGACACAGGTCAGATGCCTTATTTACAAAACTTTTCGAATTTAAAACAAACTTATAATGAAAGGAACTCCACGAATGTAAAAAAAAATATCTAAAAATATTGAAATTCTAACGGACACCAATAATTGCACTGAAATGGTAAAGTACACTAAAGAAGATAAAAACAAAATATAACTCATAAAATCAGACTTTTATGTCAAAAGAACGCAACGTGTATAAATTTATTAGGTGACTACAAATGTAATGGCGCAAATAGCTGGACGGGACAACAAGTATGTATGTTTCTATGTTAAAGAAGTTTAACTGAATAACAAGAAATTCATTCATGATTTTATTCAATATAATATGTGGCATGTGTAGCATTTATAGAAAATAAAAAAAATATTTCGTTGCATATATTTTGATAAAGAGGACATTTTAATATCAATTTATTTTGCCGTACATCCGTATATTCGGCGACACGTAAATTTACTTTAATAAGCATTGTGTGTAATGCTTTGACTTTGGTCTGGAAAATCACGGAGACTTTAAATGGCTATTATTTCTATGTTAGTTAAAGGGAAGATAATGTTACAATAATTCAATTCAAATAAAACAGTAAGTTTTTAATTTATCAAATTAACATGACTTGTGTTGAAATACTAAATTACAAAACGTTTTCGTTCTACATGATAAGTGCCAAATTTAAAAAGTAATATGTTAATAGAACGATCGTTTATATTCATGATTAAATGACACAGTCATTCAAATATGCAAACTGACATCAACTGTGTTGAATAATTGATATGGTTACAAATCATATATAGAACATTTAATAATAGTCTTGTTATTTGATAATCGTTAATCACTGATGCCGGCTCGCCACGGCGAGCCGGTATTACGTTAGGATTTTACTTAGAAACAACCTAAAACTCCGAATCCATCCAAAAATTTAATCTAAGCTTGGCTTCCAGCTTTCTACAAAATTTATCTGTCTTGGCTGGAATCCAAAATAATTAAGCCAATCAAATTTGATCTTACATAGCGTCAAAAAACCTTCAATTTTCACGCCATTTTTAAAAAGGAACAAGTATTGCTTTGAGCGCAAAGATCATAATGATGATAAAATATTTGTTTTCATGAATTCTTTTCAATAAATCATATTTACACTGACTTTTGATTTAGCGATTTCACCTATTTTCTCTGTAGTACGTTAGATAATTAACAATTAATTGGTTAATTAACATAAGTGTACATCTGGTTCTGTGCATATTTTCTTTTTCTTTTTTTCCGGTAATTTTATCCTTTCCGGTATTTTGTGTATGTATTTACTGGATTTAGCTCAATACAGGATTGGAGCAGTACCTCTAGACGCTTGCAGAAATCATGATCACAAAATAGACAAATATCGTTTTTTTCGCCGAATTTTACATTTTTTCTGGATTATCGTACTTGATTCGGTGTGAAAAGATGAATTAGACCTGTTAAAGTTCATTCCGTTGGGTAAAAAGACAAGATTTTAGCATTTTATCTTTCAAGCGCCTTGTCCGGTATATACCGGAATACGGTATTTAGTGTGGTGCTCCAATCCTTCTTTTAGTCACAGCCGTATTTACTGGGATATACTATTCTCCGGTCCGGTCGCTTCCGGTCTCTCCCGGTCTATTTTGACCGGGATTTACGAGACTTGAGAACTTGTACAAATCAAATAATCATGCCCCATGAATCTAAATTCGCCCACACCCAAGAGAGTTCTTCAGTAATATATTCCTGTATAGGACTTGTGTCTGTCACTCATTCCAATACTAAAGAACATATTACAACTTAACTTTGTATAAAGAGACATCTTTATGAATTCTACCTATCTAACATTTTTTGGTCAAGGTCAACAGGCCATATAGTAAATGTGCATAGACATAGGGACTTCATTCTATCTGTTTACATGCATCTTCATACGGGGAAGTCAAAGACCGGGCCCGCGAAGCGGGTCCGGGCTTTGGCTTGCCCGGCTATAGACTACACGTGTATATTTAAAAGAAACAATTAAAAAATATATAGAATTCTATACCTATCAATGAAATATTTCAGTGTCAGTTCTAGTCGGGCGCCGCCATTTACAATGTAACTCAATGACAAAAGGCAGGTTATTCCGATAACGAAACAAATCTCAACTTTTCGGATAAATAATAAACGTCGAGTGTTCCGAGTGAAAACGGAAGCGGTGCATGTAATACCGAATGACAATTTTAAAACGGAAAGAATGAAAGGAATTTTTTAACGACTTCCCCGTTCGTAGGCTTTGCCTAATTTCATATTATATACTCATATTCCCCTCTGTTAAACTGAGAGAACTGGCTTCCGTAACTTTATATGTCACTTTTATTTTGATGTTCGCTGAAGTCTCTTCAGGTACAGAACTGTCATTTTTACATTTAAACACACCCCTGGAATAAAATTACGAAGCGAGTCGCTACTAGCTTTTTTAAAAGCTAACCTTGTGAACATAAATAATATGAATACAACAAGGATGACATTGTCACTAAAATAACGCCCATCACAAAAGCTTTATGTGTAGATATGGGCAATAAGAAGTGTGGCAAGCAAGTAGATCCCTATACATATTTTCGTATTTTTATCGAACATTTTAGCTCTATGTTTGACCTTGACCTTGGTTGCAGGCACCTGAATTCTATGCGAGACAATTTTGAAATATTGTGCCAAGTAAAAATTAAATACCCTCAATATATGTAGATGTTTGCTCGGGACAAGCGTTTTTTTAAAGACCTTACAGTGACCTTGACTCTTGACCTAGAGACCTGGTTCATAAGAAAGGCACTGCGTCATATTACGGTCAACAATGTAAAATAACATTCCTCCATGTATGAAGGAGGTATGCAATGGACAATATCGGGCTATTTAATCATCTCGAATGACCTTGACTTTGCAAATTTTTACCTAAATTACATGTGTCCAAGCCATTGTCATGATATTTGTCATTTTTGTTTCAATCCATTAATAATGACTGAATGGTCCTTACACAGTTTTCATATTTTATCTGAACTTTGACCTCTATGTGTGACCTTGACTTTGATCGCTATGACCGGATTTCACGCCCGGCACTCCGCTTACAATGGTAAATATTCGTCCTAAGTTACTAGTATATCAAAATTCCCCTTTGACTGTAGATGTTTTGCTCCGGACAAGCTGTTGAACAATTAGCTCTAAGTGTTACTTTGTTTTTATCTAGATACCTAAATCATTTATTGAGCAATACCTCTCATGATGTTAAAACACATGATGACTGTATGGTCCCTATATATACATCTTTATATTTTTATTTGACCGATCTTAGACTTCTATATGTGACGTTTCCCATGGTGGAAGGACCCGAAATTAGTACGCGACACTCCGCCTCACTATGGTGAACATTAGTCCAAAGTTATATTGAAATCCCTCTATGAATGTAGAAGTTTTGCTCCCGACAAACATTTTAAATGACCTCTAAGAGTGACCCTGACCTGTGACCTAGAGACCTGGTCCATGTGCGTGACACGACTTCTTATAGCGGAAACATTTCAATGAAGTTTAATTAAAATATTTCTTAATCTCGACTTAAATATGGATTTATACTGTATAAATAACTTGTTATGTCATAATACAGAGGTAACAACACAGGTTGACCACTGTTCAAGCAGTCCGTGCAAAAATGGTGGACTTTGTATCAGTAACCAGCAGGGCTATTCATGTTATTGTTCCGGTTGGTATGGAAATAATTGTGAAATAGGTAAGCTTGTCAATGATTTTAATTACATATATTCAAACAAACCCCAACCGTGAACTGCTTAATCAAGTTTTATACCAGTTTTGAGCAGATACGAGGATTTATCAAAAAGTTCTTAGCCCGATGTACTTCCGGTAATCAGAGAACCGAACGTATGGTCTTACTTTTTAATATAATCGCCCTCTACATCAATGCACTCTGCCCACCTGTACTCCAACTTGTTTAACCCTTCAAAAAAGAACTCTCTATTTTGGTTCTCAAAGAACTTATTGGCCGCCTCAATGACACCTTCATTCTCCCAAAACGTCGACAACGAAGCTTGGTTTTCAGTTTCGTAAACAGGTAGAAGTCAGAGGAAGCAATGTCTTGAGTACATGGGGGATGGGGAAGAATTTCTAAGCCGCAGTCAGTGGCAGCAGCCATCGCATTGTCGTGAGGGGCACAACATTTTGAGTCAGATTGCCCCTCCTTTTACGCGCGATTTCTTACGCAGACGTCTCAATTTGTTTGCATATTACGTACCGTTCCTGGAACGACCTGCTGAAGATAGTCAATAATGATTTCCCCTGACTATCCCAAAAATTGAAGCCATCATCTTCCCTGCGGATGGCACCCTGTTGAATTTCTTTGGAGGGATGATCCGAGTGCTTCCACTGCATGCTCTGTTTTTTTGGATTCTGGATCGAAGTGATGAAACCCATGTTTCAGAAAAAAGCCTATTCAAATGTATTTGTAAGGACCGTCTTAACGATGTCGATCGTCCTTCATGTTGTCTGGAGAAGAATTCGCGATATAATCGACATACATCTATTTCTTTCAATGAACTATAAATTTGACTATAAAAAGTTAATTATTTTAATTATCAGTTTAGAGTGTTACATAAATGAGTAAACAATTTAATGAAAAATATTAAACTTAAACCATTTTTAGGATGTACAGTTTAAACATTTTAAGGAAGCACTTAACACAGGAATTGAATCCTTTTTTTATTTTAATTCACTTTTTTATTTTTTGTTCGCCAGTATTATCCATTTGATCATATTATGATCTAAGACTGCTTCGAAGAAAGTGTAGGCAGAATCAATAACATATAAATGTGTACGCAGTATCTTGATTTTTTGAGAGTGTACGCAATATCATAATGTCTATTTCCTGAAAAAGGTTCGTTATAAGACATTGTTCGTACAAAGGAACAATAACAAAGATTGAAAATATATTTGTGAAATATATATTCTGCAATAAACTCACTTCCAGTTGTGAGAAACTTTCAGTTTAATAGACAGTTTTTCAATTTCTGTAACATTTCAACGCCGGGTGTACGCAGTATCCGGAATAAAATCGCATTCAACGCGAAATACTGACAAGAAAGGGAACACTTGTGTCAAGGCGTTTGGAATAATAAAACTACAAGTATGTACATCTTCTATGCAAAAGAAATTAAATTCAAATCTATTCTGATTGCTTTACATGACTCGTTTTTGTTCAAAATACTGGTTGAAAAAGTGTTCGCGGTATCAGAATGTTGAGGATGCGCGTGCATGGTATGACAATCTTGCCCATGTTTCATCCTGAGTTACGATCCGGTAGATAAAATCAGGTTTTATCCTCGTAGCGGGACAAAAGATATCTTGAAATGCCAAGCCTGGTCCGTTTCTTGTCGTCAGTCAACTGTCTGGGGACCCATCTAGCGAAAACCTTTTACATGCCTTAGACATCAGTCAGAAATGTCTGAACTGAACCAAAGCTTATACCCACTTCCCTAGGTTTGCTTTGCAGGTCTCGCCTTCGATCGCACATGACCAGATCGTGCACAGCTTCGGCAGTTTCATCGTTGGTGGCCTCTTTTGGCCGCCCAGGCCGTTCATCATCTCCAATGCTCTCTCTGCCCCTCTGAAATTAGCAGCCCATTTTTTCACAGTGCTATAGGAAAGGGACTCCTTCCCAAGTGTATCCATGAAGTCTTCATGTCCTTGGGGGACATCCCTTTCTTACAGAGGTACTTAATGACGGCTCTGATTTCAACTTTCTCCATTTGGTCTAAA
>NW_026856123.1:0-43022 GCF_026571515.1 Ruditapes philippinarum
TTTTTTTTTTTTTTTTTTTTATTTTTTTTTTTTTTTGCTGAAATGACTTTTTTTAGCTAATTCTTTGAAAAATATCCGGTAGCAAGGATAAATAGATCTGCTGAAACTCAGTTCTCGGGGACTAGTATTTGATTGGTCAGAAACCTTAATCGAATATATGCTGACCATTAATCTGTTGATAATCCTATGATTCGAAACTGAGGCTCAGCATAAGTTAAAAAGCCATTTTTACATCAATAATATGCCTCTATGTTCTGCTCTTTATGTTTTAACATAGACATATAAGTCTGTATATGACATTTTACTATTATTATTATTTTCCCCATGTATAATAAAAGACGAATAATATGATATATAGTGGTTATTAATTCCTGTAAGAATAGAATCCCAAAGTAAAGTAACACCACATACGTTGTTCTTACTGACGAATTAAGTCTTAAAACTAATATCTGTACTACATTTTCCTTAGAAATATACAGTTTGAGTATCTGTTAAGTGGGAGAAAGGTTTTAAGTAAGATTTAACAACTCTCAAATTTTGCTTGCAATCCTACACTTTTTGTTGTTTTAAACTAAGTATGATGACATTTTTTTTTCATAACGCTACAGACAATAAAGCAAAACATACCTAAAAACCGAAAAGTTCTTTTTACCCGGGCTTAAACATATGAATATCAAGGATGGTTTCTTGTATTAGTATTTCTAGATTACGAGTATTCGCGAAACATTTCCTTTTTCGGTAAAAGACTCATTTCTGAACAAAGAACTATTTGTTTCTTCTTTTGAGAAAAATATTTCGAATACCGATTACCCTGCAGTAGCCTATATACTGGTTTCCAGCTTCGTACATGAAGATAGTATCTAATTCTATGAATACAGGTATCCAGACAAAAACATGGTGGATGATGATGTGCCCTGTAGGCGCTTTTTAAAGCTTTTTTCCCCTCAATTTTATTAACACGTGTAATCAAATTTCAATTCTAATTGTCTAAGGGCAAGCGGTGTACGGGTAAAAATTGTCAAATCTTTTAATTGTCGCCGTTCAGGACCGACGACAATTTTACTGATTATGAAGTTTGTTAAAATATTCGTATAATTACATAAACACCAAAAATGACAATATTTAATGACGTTCGTAGATTCCATTCTGAATTAAAACATAAATGGTTTATTGGAGTGTACACATATGCATTGTTTGATGCAAAACACAAATATACAGTCACTTTTAGGAACAATACATAAATAAATGCTCAGAGCAGGTCCGTATTGTCCGAGACAAATCATGTTCTTATTATCAGAGACTAACCATGTTCTGTTTTATCTGAGACACAGATCATATCTTTTTTCAGAGCAAATTCTTATATTCAGGTCCATAATCAGGTCCATATTCTCAGATACATTTTTTGTTGTTTTTCCTAATCTCAGAGACAAATTTTGTCATTATTCTGACAGCATACTCTTATTCTTAGAGACAAACGATTCTTATATGAAATTAGGCAAAGCCTATGAACAGGATAATCGGTTATAAACCGTTCATTTTTTGCGTTTAAAATGTGTCACTCGGTATTTCATGCACCGCTTCCGGATCCGTTTTTCACTCGGAACACTCGACGATTATTGCTAAACCAAAAAGTTGCGATTGTTCGTTTTCGGAATACCCAGCCTATTATCATTGAGTTACATTGAAAATGGCGGCGTCCGACTAGAACTGACACTGAACATTTCATAAATTGTATAGAATTCTATATATTCTTTAGTTGTTTTTATTTGATTTTCTTTTTAATATACACGTGTAATCTATAGCCGTACAAGCCAAAGCCTGGGTCTGCTTAGCGGTCCCGACCTTTTAATTATGCTCATATTGTCGGAGACATATGATGTTCTTATTTAAGAGCATGGTCTGATTCCTAAAAGTAATTATTATAAGAGTTTGTTTTTCTAAAAGAAAAAACATTTTATATAATGTTAATCATTCTTATATTTCATCTCAGGGCATCTTTTTATTCTCAGACAAATCATGTTTTATTCTCACAACATGATTTTATTCTTTTGATATTTTATATTATAAGCTTATAGTCCCACGCATCGTTCGAATTATGTTAGTTTTTATGAATGCTTACAGGTACCGATCATGTCAGTCTTTTTTTTAAGAAATTGGCGGTATGTAGCTCAACGTATCGTTTCTTAACTTAAGCCCACCATCCTGTGTTCTGTTCATTAATGAGACACTTGCAGACCTAGGGTATGGCCCACTTTAGTTTACAGAATTTTAAATTAGCATAATATACTTATGACCGTTATCTATAACATTTGACTGTTTGCAAGAATTATAAAGATCTGAAGTCGAGAAATCTGGAGCTAAAAACGTATTTTGTCATTATGCAATTGATTCGAAATTGATTTGATAACCTAAAGTTTATTAACATGTAGAATTTGTAACATATATGGAGAAAACCGCACTTGCGATTGGACATACAATACATGAAAATACAAGACCTCACAAGGCGTTGTTTTTAAGACATAGGCATATCAAGAGTTGAATAGAAAGATCATAGCTCTTAATATCTTAAATGTTCTTGTCCAACTTTCAATTCAGACATCAATATTTATTACTTTTGGAAAAAAGTTTCAAAAAATGATTGCTAATAAATGCTCAGAGCAGGTCCTTGTTGTCCGAGACAAATAATGCTCTTATTCCCAGAGCATGTTCTTGCTCTTAGAGACAAATAATGTTCTTATTATCAGAGACAAACCATGTTCTGTTTTATCTGAGACACAGATCACATCTTTTTTCAGAGCATATTCTTATATTCAGGTCCATAATCAGGTCCATATTCTCAGATACATTTTTTGCTGTTTTTCCAAACCTCAGAGACAAATTTTGTCATTATTCTGACAGCATGCTCTTATTCTTAGAGACAAACGATGCTTATATGAAATAAGGCAAAGCCTATGAACGGGGAAATCGGTAAAAAAAAACGTTCATTTTTTGCGTTTTAAAGGTGGCATTCGATATTTCATGCACCGCTTCCGGATCCGTTTTTCACTCGGAACACTCAACGATTATTGCTAATCTGAAAGTCGCGCTTGTTTGTTTTCGGAATACCCCACCTTTTATCATTGAGTTACATTGAAAATGGCGGCGCCCGACTAAGACTGACACTGAAAATTTCATTAATAGGTAACGAATTCTATATATTCTTTAGTTGTTTTTATTTGATTTTCTTTTTAATATACACGTGTAGTCTATAGCCGTACAAGCCAAAGCCTGGGCCTGGTTAAAGGTCCCGACCTTTTAATTATGCTCATATTGTCGGAGAAATATGATGTTCTTGTTTTAGAGCATGTTCTGATTCCTAAAAGTAATTATGAGTTTGTTTTTTTAATAGAAAACATTTTATATCATTTTAATCATTCTTATATTTCATCTCAGAGATGATTTATGTCCTTACTGTCAGAGCATGTTCTTATTCTCAGACAAATCATGTTTTGTTCTCACAACATGATCTTATTCTCATAGACAAATCATGTTTTATTCTCCGAGCGTGTTTTTATTCCCAGAGCCAAATTATGATATATTCTCAGGATTTGATCTTATTTTCATAGACCAATCATTTTAATATCCAGGGTGTTCTTTCACTCTCAGGACAAATAATGTTTTTATTCTAAGAGCGTGTTCTTATTCTCAGAGACAAATTATGATCTTATTCTGGGAGATAATTAGGTTTACAAGTCATGTTCGTATCTTTAGTCTCAGAGACAGGTCGTATTCTTACCGGTGTGGCGTGAATTTTGTCAGACCCGTTAGGAACGGAAGACTTTACTAACTGCGCATGCGCAGATAGTTGTCGGACGGGGATGTGAGACTTCCTGGTACAACTATGTGCAAACCCCGTTTAGAAGCTCATGAATTAATCAAAATGTAGTTCTTTGATTTATTCATGAGCATAAAGCCATTCCCTAAAATATATACTTTATTTAGCTGTGACGTATCGTGTGTATGAAATATTGTCCAAATCAGTGGCAGTCTTTCGACATCGTTCGTTTCCTATGTCGAGTTGATGGAAAATCCTGGAAAAATCGAAGAGCATTGGTCGAGGTAAGCTTCTTTTGATATTTTATATTATAAGCTTATAGTCCCACGCATCGTTCGAATTATGTTAGTTTTTATGAATGCTTACAGGTACTGATCATGTCAGTCTTTTTTTAAGAAATTGGCGGTATGTAGCTCAACGTATCGTTTCTTAAGCCCACCATCCTGTATTCTGTTTATTATTGAGACACTTCCAGACCTAGGGTATGGACCAGTTTAGTTTACAGAATTTTATATTGTCTAATGATATGTGTTTAAATTAAGCATAATATTACTTATGAACCGTTATTATCCTTATTAAGGAATTAGAACTTTTACATTCTGGCTAACACCGAACCTTGCTGTTACGGATATTGTGTCATTTGCATGTTAGTTGCAAATAGCACTTTTAAGAGAAACATTTAAAGTCAGTCATCCAAATGAAAGAGTGCGTCGTATACATGACAGATATTCTCAGTGATGTATTTAGGAGAAGAGGCACTGTTTGCAAGAATTATAAAGATCTTTAGTCTAGAAATCGGGAACTAAAATACGTATTTGGTCATTATCCAATTAACTTGAAACTGATTTGAATACCTTAAATTTATCAACATGTAGAATTTGTAACATATATGGAGAATACCACACTTGCGATTGGTCATACAATACATAAAAATACTAGACCTCAAATGGCGTTGTTTTTAAGACGTAGACATATTACGAGTTAAAAAGAAAGATCATAGCCCTTAATATATTAAATGTACTTGTCCAACTTTCAATTCAGCCATCAATATTTATTACTTTTTTGGAAAAAAGTGAAAAAAAAAGTTATTGAATACAAAACGTGTTTAATACGCTTGTTACTCTATATAGTTACGAAATTGCCTATGATTTTGCAACTGATTTTGTTTCAGTTTGTGCACGTGCACATGTTCTGCGGGCTGATAACTAGTTCTCGGCCCCGGACCGCAAACACATAATAGGTCACGTGACACTCATATGAGTGTCACGTGACCTATTATGTGTTTGCGGTCCGGGGCCGAGAACTAGTTATCAGCCCGCAGAACATGTGCACGTGCACAAACTGAAACAATGACGTCATATTTTACGTCACCAAACAGTTAACTGTAAAGGTGAAAGTACGTTGTCAACACTAATCGCTAGCTTTTAAAAGCGTATTAAATACAGACACATTTTTGTTACTGTTGAAATTTGAAGAAATTATACGACAATTCATTCCGAAAAAAAAATGAAAATGAAATTTGCTTCTTTGAACACACACAAACAGTAAACATTTCTGTACAGAACAGTAGAAGAGTAGACAAGAATTTCAACAAAAGAACTTCAAAGTAGATTTCTATTTTTTTCTTTTTTTTTTAAAGTGCTACTATTAGATCTACGAAGTGTATTAAAGACATTTATTAAATAACTATGTTATTAGTCCTATAAAAAGCACCTGCCACTTTCAATAACATGATGGCCTGCCTTATAACACGGCCAATATCTATATCACTTTTTCGGCCCCGGGCCGAAAAGTGATATAGATATAAAGCCCGCATTTGAAGTAATTTGATTGGCAAATAAAGCAGGGCCAAAAAATGATATAGATTTCTGCAAGTAAAGCTGGGAAATGGCAGCCATTTTGCTTTAACTCGGTCTCTGTATAGATGCCGACAGGTTGCATAAATGAAACAAATTATTCTCCGTTTCAAAACATTCACGTCATGATTTAGTAGTGTTTTACCGAATGTGTTATAAATTTACAACGTGTAGATTTCACGAAACACAAACAAACATCTACCGACTTAGATTGCAAAGTCGTCTGCGTCTGGGAGACAACAGAAAAAGTGTCGAGAGAATCGTCGCGCAGCGAAGAAATGCTAGAACTTCTAGCTAATGACTAACTATAGTATATAGATAAATTATGTGAAGACGAACAGCTAGATCCAGATGTACTGTGCAAGCTTGAAGAAGAGTCGGTGGATAAGCCCCACTCATTAACAGATTCAGAACCGGATTCTGCCGGACATGGGGGACGCTTAAAGAAAGTTTCATAAGGAGACTGTGGCAGTTTCATTAAAGAAAATGGAAATAAAAACACACACTATAAGACCAAAAGTGATGTTAAACTAATGTTTGACTGGATGAAAAGCGTCGGTGAACATAGAGATCTTGAGAAAATTCCACTTGAAGAGCTTGGTGTGCTTTTAGCAAGATTTTTTCTTGGTAAGTAGAACTAAAATCTAAATAAATAAATAACATTTATTTCAGCGATTATATAGAGATAAGCTACTGGTTGGGGACCACCAAAACCGGACAACCACCAAACCCGGACGGCCCCGAAAATGCTTAATTTAGTATTTTCTTTGTTCAGTGGTTGTCAGTCACTTTTTTATCAACAATAAGTGCATGTTTCTTTTAAAATTAAGTGAATAAATTTATTTCAACCTCCTTAAATGGTAATATTTTAATGTCTATTTCAAGAATGTTGACGTTGAAATTCGGGGGTCAAGAAAGCAATGCCTGACCTCATATACCAGCTATAATAATTTGCAGAGTGAATAATAGAATATCCAAAACTTCAGCATTTGTTGCCGACATATTGTATATCATGTTACAAATCAAAAATCAAAACACCCAAGCTTTTATCTGAATTAAATCACATCATGTACATATCTGTCCGGACACATGGTACTGTAGTGTAGACAATTTAGGTAATTTTGATACCCTCCTTGTCGAGCCTCAGATATAAATGTCAATAAAATCAGAAATAAACAAACTAGTTTGTTAGTTAGGAGAAGAACCTAGCTGAACTATGTAAAATTTTTTGGTCTCAAGGTAAAAAATTATGAAATTTGTACGGAAAAATGTTCCAAAAGTGTCCGGTTGATGGTCTCCGACCAGTAGTGTGGAATAAAGATGATATTTATCAGGCGAGGCTAAGAAACCGTAAGGGGGAGGCTTGCCTAGCGCTTTCCAGTTTCGTGCCGAACATGAATAATTTATATGTGCAAACAACAAAAGAAAATGTCAGTTTCTCCATAGAAATAGAATTTATGTATGATTTTTATTTTTAACATTTTGCGGCAGATGTTTGATTTTTGGAAAAATAATATTTGCCAGTTAATGCTCTAAAAATCCACATGATTGGCCTGTTTACTATGAATATGTAGATCTATCTACACATGTGAATTTACATTTATTTTCAGCTGTCAGGTAGCGAGACGGCACAGAATATGAACCGGGCACTCTAACTAGCATACAATATTCAATTGATCGACACCTTAAGGAGAAAAAAGTCAACTTCAGCATTAGAAAAGATGAACGTTTCAGTCATTCTCACCAAGTTTTGATATCCAAGCGGAAACATCTAGAGGCACAGGGCAAAGGGAATTTAAAGTCTAAAGCCGAGCCACTGTCTACTGACGAATTCCAGCAGTTACGAGACAAATAACTACTTGGCAAAGTTAATTTCATTATATACTATATCAGATTTAAATAAATTAATTCATATTTTGGAAAATGATACATGTACATAAGTAATAATTTGAAACGATACAAAATTGAAGTACATGTATGTAATTATTATTTCTTGGCATTCAATTTAAAATGTCATTTTTTTAAAGTTAAGATTGTTTTAACCATGACTGTAGACAGCGTAAGGTCTCAGTACAAATCTGTTGTAATTTTGACCCATTAAATCAGTCTGTCATAAATACTTTTTGTAATTTTCTAGTACAATGGCAACATGTAAAATAAAAGCCGAGGAGAAGAATATTGGTTATGGAATACTTCTGTTGATATTCAATGTTATAAAAAAGGTGTATTTTAGGTATATAAGAAATATTAATATTCATTACAGGTGATGTACAGACCCTTCTTCAGACAGTGTGGTTGAACAATCGCGTTTACTTCGGAATGCGTGGTAGACAGGACCATACAAACCTTCTTTTGGGGGACATTGAGCTGAAAGAGCACCAGACTCTCGAGAGTACTTGGAATTTACAGGTTTGTTGAATTGTATGAAATGCTTGTAATTATTAGCTTACAGTAAAACCTGCCTTAGCAGTCAGCTTTATTAAGCAGCCACCTGTTTACAACAGTGACAAAAATGTTTCCAAAGTAATTGTTGTTTTGGTTTTCACCTGTATTTAGCAGCCACCTGTGCTAAGCAGCTAACTTTTGTGTCTCCCTTGCCTGTCTGCTTAATTCAGGTTTGACTATATTCTATTTTTCAGTATACAAAAAGCTTATCAAAATTCAAAGTTATGACACACTTTCACAAGAGTGCAAACTTTGTTGTTAAGGCATGACTGAATATTAGTTCCTTTTGAATATTTTCAGAGAGAAGTACGAAAACAAGGAATGGATCTAGCCGAAACTCGAACAGAGAAGTTGCTCCCAGGGTGTTTGCAACACCCGGTGATGAGTTTTGTCCAGTTGCCATCTACAAAGAATATAGACGTCGAAGACCAGCCGATCTGCTAGACAATAAAAGCAGGTTTTACCTTCAGCCAATAAATTCACCCAAAACAGATGTTTGGTATTCACATCAGCCTGTCGGAAAAAATGAACTTGGAAAAATAATGAAAGAATTAGCTGAGAAAGGCCAACTAGAAGGCCGAAAAGTAAATCACTCCACAAGAAAAACATTTGCCCAAATACTTGTTCAAGCAGGTCGGCCACCTACGGAAATAGCTCATCTAGGAGGTTGGAAAAACCTGCAAACATTAAATGTTTTTTCCACCCCTACTTTAGAACAGCAGGCTCAAGCTTCTGACATCCTATCAGACCATATGCGACCATCTTCAAGAAACGATTTTGTTACACAATGCCATGTTCAAACAATTGAACATAAGAACACCTCTGTATTGGCAGATATAAAACCAATAATGAACACAAATTATACTTGTAATACACTTGATGCTAGTCGAAGTGTTTCTTCAAATGTCTCAAAACAACACTCAAATCCGTTTGCAGTGTTATGTGGTGCTTACATTTCTGGAGGTACTTTTAACATTAACTTTGTGTCGGGGAAGAGAAAGTTTTCTGATGTTGGGAGCTCGCAGGAATCACAGTAGACAGTCTGACAATCACATTTTGTTGTATATGTAATAATTAAGGTCAAACTGATAAAATGTAGTTATTTTTCCAGTTGTCTTTGTTATAAGTTAAATATGTTAGAATTCGATTTTTACAGTTGTTCTTTGTTATAATTAAAATATGTTAGAATTGAAATAAGGAGAAATATCCGAAGATTAAATGTAAAATATTATAAGTTTATGTTGTTATTTAATAAAATTGTCAATAAATAAGTGATTTGATATTGGCCCTGTTATTTGTCCCCGGGTCAGTCGTATTGGCACTCGGCCTTCGGCCTTGGGCCAAAACGACTGCCCTCGGACAAACAACAGGGCCAATATCAAATCGGTTATTTATTAACATATATAATACACGTCAGAGTAGGGCCGGAAGGTGAAAAGCCCTCGGGTCCATTATTCATTTCGCGGGCCGATTATCACCTTCCGGCCCTCTCCTGCCGTGTACTAACCTCTTAATAATTCATATTATGATCTGTGGGCAGGCACGAGTATTGTTCACATTGCTTGCCGCCACCAGACAAATTGATCTAAAAGTGTATTACTACTTAACAGTATCGCCCATATACTCAAACCCACGGAAACATAATGTACATATATGGCTTTGGAGGTTCATGCAAATTCCAAAAATAGCATAAATGGAATGAAGATTTTAGTGAAGTTTTCTTGTTATCTTACAGTTCTTGCTGCATAGGAAACCACGATGATTGCGATCCTCTTTTTCGTAGTAGATAACTAGCTGCAAAAATCAAATTTGTTCAATGGCTTCTTCAAACAGATTGCTGAGGAAATAACAGTTTTCTGTTGATCATCTCAAGTATCGATAAAATAAAGCCAGGTTGCTCATGTCATGTACCCATGAAAGGTTTATTGTGTGGTATCTCAAAAGTCGAAAGGGAAGACACGATGACAGTATATAAATAACACATGGGTTTGTGGGTAACAGTAAAAATATCATCCCTAGGATGGGCTGTTACGAGGGATGATATTTTTACTGTTACTCACAAACCCATGTGTTATTTATTTTATTACCCGGAACAAAAATACTGAGATGATTAAATCTGACTGTAACAAAAATAAACAAATAAGTAACAATAACTAAACTGTCCTTACCTTTTAAGTTTAAAGTCTGCTTTACTGTAGGCCTACTTGACACGTTTTCTTTTTCTTTTATTCTTTAAGCAAGTGATAATATCTACAAATCATAAACATACAACAAGCTAGGTTTTATTTAGGAAACAAAACACTAACCCATTTACACGGTTATGATCTGTGAAATCTGATCCTTCTGTTTCCAGAATATTCTTAGCATGGTTTTTGACAAAATAACGATGATATCCTATGTCCACCATATCTGTAACGTTTCACTGATTACTTTGTTGCATGCTTAAATCGTCTGCATGCTCCAGTTTGACACATAATTATTTACATTGCAATGACTTCCGTTGAAAACGGATGTTCACCTTTTGACTATTCAACAAAAAGATATTTTATACGCGAAAAGCACACCAGGGTGCAAACAACTTAATTATATAAGTGTCATAGTGACTCCAAAGGAGAAATTGATGTCCTGTCGGGGTTTAACGTTGAAAATGATAATGAATAGAGAAAAAAAATGGCAGCCATTTATTTCATTTTATTAAGGGAATAGACCACGTGACCTCTTAAAAATACTGTTACCTATGTAACAGTACAAAATTCTTAGTCACGTGGTACACTTGCATTAACAGTAAAAATAACTCCCAGAGGCCTATGGGAAATTAGCATTACGAAAAAAGTGAGGGGTAATAATATAATATGCTCACTTAGCGTGTCTTTGCCTATTGCATTTTGAGACACGACGACACGAGAAATATAGGGCGCCGATAGGAAGATTTTTACCCGTCGATAAAATGATAAATCAACCTGTAACGTAGAATCATTTTATCAACTTAAACTGCATAAATTGCAATCATTGATATATTCGTCGATTTTCTAACCCCTGATCCGCCCTCTACGTTCTGTACCCCATTTTTGTCCAACAATGTGCCTCTTTTGCCCTCTTTCAAATAATGCACCGTTTCTGTCCGTTTTCCTACTGAATGTTTTTCTGATTGTCCTGTGTAACTGACAGATTTTCATGAACGCCGACCTTACTTGTCCTTTTGTAGTGTTATAAAGTGCCACTTGATGAAAAAATTGCTTCAGAAATTAGAACAGAAGAATGCTTTTAGTAAATTCTGCAAGCTTTTATATTGAGTACAAGTTGAAGAATGGAATAAGGTTCTTGATAAATTTTAGGAAAATATTAAATTAATAAGAAAATGTTTTTTTTTTCAAATATAGCGCTATCAAGAAAGAGGAGAAACGTTAGAAGTTTGATTTATAATTTCTAATTCTCGAAGAAAATGTTACATTAGACTGATATATGACAAGGGAATGTCCTATTTCTTTAAAAAAAACATGATAAAGCAATATCTAATCTTAATAAAACCATTCTTGCAGAAATAATTAACCACGAAATATCGTATTCTTTTGGGAATTAAATTTCCTTTTTTTGTAATGGACAAGTCTTGTAAAATAGATGACATAGCAGTGTTTATTAATATTATCTAAATTAGAGTGAAACGTCTAGGAGGTTGGAATCCTAACACTGTTTGTCTGTGAAATAAGATGGAAAGTACGTTTTGTACTGAAAAACATTAATATTTTAATTTTATATTTGTTTAAATAAAAAATAATATGAAGATTTCCGTAAAAAGTAGATCATATAATTTTGTTATAAAGCAAAAATGCAATAACTGAATTTACTCAAAAATATTTAAGAGGTGATTTAGTGCTATTGTTGTAATACTTTATAAAACACACATATTCCTAAATCATGAAGTACTTAATAATAATTTCTTAAATGTTGGAAACTTGGAGAAAAAGAAAAAAAACAAGAGAAAAAAATAATTTGAAAGGTCACACTTCGTGGTAATTATATCTAATCATTATACATTCGTGCTTAAGTTTGTGTTTCGTACGTGCCCATGTTCAAACTTAAATACATGTATTCAGATCGGACGAAAAAGAAAGCAAAAAAAAAATAATAATTTGAAAAATAACACTTCGTGATTAAATCGTTGACATATAGTCTCTGTTCGTGCTTGCGCGTGTTCAAACGTTTTTGAAAAAGTAGAGATTGAAAACATTTTGACAGAACGTCATATAAACTTAAATGATGTCATAACTCAAACATTCTAAAAAAATAAACATTCAATATGCTTTTGCATGTGTTTAAGTTTCGGGAAAATGTAGAAACGTGAATTTAAAATTGTGGGCGTAAAACACACCAGAAACATCAATTTGATTTAAAAAAGATCGACTGGAAGTAAACACCCTAGTTTGCATGTTTCTTAAGTCTGTCATTTAGTTGAAATATAAAAAAAAACAAAGTCAAAATGTGCACGTAAAATGGCCCAAAAGTCACCATTTATCATGCGGATTTCATTTGTCTTCCTGAAAAAGTTTCAGCTCATTTCTACTTGTTTTTTTTATTGTCTGGTGAAGATATTTTTTTGAAAAATCGTATCAAAATCACATTTCATTACAAAACAAAACTGTCAGATTTTTGTTCTTTAATTGACGTTAAAACTTTTGACAATAATATTTAAGGGTTAAAAAAGGATTTATTTATCACTATTTCTTTTTTATTCGGGGTGTTTTGCAAATTTTTTTGAACTTTTTTTTTTCATTTACATTTTAAAAAATATTTATGGTTTCCGGGACATCGGGGGTTATATCTGACTTTTCCCAAAAAAGGAATTTTTAAGATGAAATTTTTTTTTGGGAAAGATTATATATTTTTTAGAAATTTTTAAAAAATGATTGTAGGTAAATTTAAACTTAACATTTTTAAAATAAAAGAAAAAAATTAAAAAAAAACCACACTTAAACCCAAAAAACGTATTTTCAGTTGTTTGTCCCCCGACTTAGATTAATTTTTAAATAGAAAAAACCCAAATGGAAAATTTTCCTTCCCCGAAAAATACTCTTTTAAAAAGGATTATTTTAAAAAACTTTACATATAAATTTTTAAAAAAATTTTTTGGGAACTGTTATATTTGTAAGAAATAATCCCAAAAACCTATAGATAATTTAAATTTCATCTGGGGGAAATGTCTCCCCAATTTGAAATGGCAAAAACAATATTTTGGTTAAAGGGGTAAATTTGCCAAACCTTTGGGGAAAGGGCTAAAGAAAAAGGGAAAACTTTTTCTGTTTTTCCATAAAAATGGTATAAAAAAAAGGTCAATTTTTCTTAATTTTTTATGTTATTTTAAAACATGCAGTTGTAATTAAAAAAAAACAAAAAAAAAGCTGGGATGGGATTGTTTTTTCTTTTTCACTTCTTTTTGATGAAAAAAATTTATCGGGAATTTTGGAATTAGTTTGGATATTGTCTTTGTTTTACTTATTAAGTTTTTAAAAAAATTTGGGAAAATTTTCCACGATTGACAAAAGTAAACGCTTGCTTTTTAGGAAACTACTTAGATGTTTTGAAACATAGGATAAAAAACAAAGATTTTCCAATACAGATAATGTTTTAATTATATCTTATAAGGAAGAAGGCATCTCAATTGTGTCTGCATTTGATTTCCTTGGGCAAATCCAATGTTGATTTCTTTACTTGATATGTTTTGATAATGCAAGAAAGAAATAAAAAACACCGAATACTCTACTGTCATGAAATTTTATTTATACAGTGCGGCCACACAGACATATCAAATATAATTTTTAGGTTGTCTGTTTCTTCAAAAAAAAAAATTCACGATGTATTTTGTCATACTTGTTCCATCCTCCCTCAAATTATTGTCGTTTAACAATCAATAAAATAATGTATTTTATTCATTACTAATTACTTTTAAACTGATGCATCCAATGTCGTTTACAATTAATATTACTGCAAATAATATATATGTCAACGCCTGCCTTTTTTTCTTCTTCAACTGGAAGAATAAAAAAACGTAAGTGATAAATCATCATGTAACAAAATATTTTAAATTTAGGACTGAATTCACTGCATTCATTGATTTTATCCATCCTCACGCCATTGTTCCGCCTTTTTTGCCCTCTTCGCTCTGTGACCAATTTATTTCTGTGTCCGACAATGTGTGCCTCTTTTTCCCCCTTTCATTTAATGCCACCGTTTCTATCCGTTTTCTTATAGAATGTCTCTTTGATTGCCATGTATGAATGGCCGAGTTTCTTGAACGCCGACCTTACTTGTCCCTTTGTCGTGTTATAGAGTGCCACTTGATGAAATAATTTGCTTCAGAAATTAAAACAGAACGCTTTTTGTAAAATTCTATAAGCTTTTATATGAGTACCATTTGTATAATGGATAAAAGTTCTAGATAATTTTAGGAAAATCTTAAATTAAGAATAAAATGTTTTCGAATATTGCGCTAATTTAGCAAAAAAAATGTTTTACATAAGACCGATGAATGACAAGGAATGTCCTATTTTCTCTGGAATAAAGCTCATAATAAAAATAATATCTTTATCTTATTTAAAAAACCATTCTTGCATAAATAAATAACCACACAAAGTATCGTATTCTTGAGGGAATTAAATATCCTTTTCTTATAATGGACAAGTCTTGTAAAATAGATGGATATAGCAGTGTATTTATATTATCCTTTAAATTAGAATGAGAAATATCTAGGAGGTCGGAATCCCAACAATGTTTGTCCTATGGATTAGACGAAAAGTACGTTGTGTACTAAAAAGATCTTAATTTAGTACGTTTAATTTTATTTTTTGAAATGTTTGATATAAAAAAAAATATGAAGAATTCCGTAAAATGTGTATCGATATATTTTCGTAATAAACAAAAATGTAATTTTACTGAATTTACTCAAAAATATTTAAGAAGTGAATTTAGTGTGCTATTGTTATAAAACATTATACAACACAATGATTCCCCTTAATAATTAATTTCCTAAATGTTGTAAACTTACATATTCTGACTGGTCGAAAAAGCAAAAGAATAAATTAATTTGACAGGTCACACTCCGTGGTAAATTATATCTAATCATTTTTGACATTCGTGCTTTAAGTTTGTGTTTCGTGCGTGCCCATGTTCGAACTTAAATACATGTTTTCAGATCGGACGGAAAAAGGAAAGCAAGAAAAAATAATTTTTGAAAAATAACACTTCGTGATTAAATCGTTGACATATAGTCTATGTTCGTGCTTGCGCGTGTTCAAACTTGGATACATGTATTCTGCTCGGACGAAAAAGCAAGAAAAAATAATTTGAAAAATTACCCTTCGTGATCATATTTAATCATTGACATCAAGTCTTTGTTCGTGCGTGCGCATGTTCAAACTTAGATACTTGTATTCAGATCGGACGAAAAAGCAAGAGAAAGAATTATTTGAAATATCACATTAGGCGATTATATTAAATCGTTGACATATAGTTTGTGTTCGTGCGTGCGCATGTACGTGTTTCTTTTTCTTTTTTTCACATGTAATCAGTACACAACAATGTGATCTACCTGTTCGTATACGAGGATTAATTAACATCCAAAATCTGTTAATATTTCTGATAATTTTTATGTTGGTTTCTGTATTTTTCATAATTCAATTTACTATTTTCCATAATTTTTTCAGCTCCTTATCGTCAGGGTAACGCCAAACATGTGTTGTTGTAATACGCCGACGTTTATGAAAAAGTAGAGATTGAAAATATTTTGACAGAACGTCATATTAACTTAAATGATGTCATGACGCAAACATTCTCAAGAAAATAAAACATTCAATATGCTTTTGCATGTGTTTAAAGTTTCGGGAAAATGTAGAGATGTGAATTTAAAATTGATAAAATTGTGGAGGTAAAACACAGCAAACACCTTAATTTGATTTAAAAAAGATCGACTTGAAGTTAACATCCTAGTTTGCATGTTTTTGAAGTCTGTCATTTAGTTTAAATATTAAACAAACAAAGTCAAAATGTTTACGTAAAATGGCCCAAAAGTCACCATTTATAATGCGGATTTCATTTGTCTTCCTGGAAAAGTTGCAGTTCATTTCTACTTGTTTTTTTCCTGTCTCGTGAAGATATTTTTTTGAAAAATTGGATCAATATCACATTTCATTACTACTAAAACTGTCAGATTTTTCTTCTTTAATTGACGTTGAGCTTTAGATAATAGACATTTAATACGATAATCATCAGTAAAGATATTTTTCACTAATAATTTCACGTAAATCACGTATTTATTTTATATGCTTGTTTCCTAGAGTCGAGGGATAAAATTTGTTTATTAGTGGGCAAAAAAAGTATAGAGAAAAACAATCCCTAAAGAAAGCCCTCTCACGGCAATATCAAACATGTTGCAGACTCGGTTTGTTTGGGCCCGTTAAGGGACGGTTGTGGTAATCAATATCAAACATGAAATTGTACAATTTTGGCCGTTATCTATATCGCAGTAGTGCCATTCCATGAAAGCGGCATATGGTTCCCAAGTAAAAAAAATGCATGTGCTCTTAACGAGAAAACTTTCGGCAAAACTTAAAAATAAGCTTCGAACGGGGATCAGAGGTTATGAATCCTGCTTATCAGTAGTATTTGTTTCCATATTTGGATCAAACTAAATAAAATTTTCATATTTTTCAAATCACACATTGTATTTTGGGGAAAAAAAAAACATTCTTTTGTTCATTGTAACTAATACCAAATTGATATAATGAGAAAAGATGATTTCTGCAACTGTCTACAGATAAGTTGGGTTCAAAACAAATATAACACATATAATATCAACTTAAGTAAGTCATGACTTTTGTAAAATACCCTATTATTTTACTAAGGTGCCATAAACCGTGTAATGGTTAAGGTGCTTTCCTCTCAACCTAGGGATCATCTGTTAGAGTCCTTCTTGGGTCAAGACCATATTTCTTCATATGACACCAGTACTTATTGATTCCAGGAATCGGACTGAAAATTGATTAATATAAGTTGCAAGAGCTTGTTTCGCAATCCAATTTTAAATTGTATATAATTATAAACTAAACCTGTTTGATGGAATGTCTCAAGAGTGGTGTAACATGGAAGTTTTAATGATCACCGCTATATGAACACATCATCGGATGATTTCAAATTCTACTAAACCCCGTTTAAGCATTAAAATGTAAAATTCTAGCAGGTGCAAGGGACAAGTTCTGTAGCTTGCATTTGCTACTGTGCTCTTTTATGGGTACCTCAAATTGTTCTATGAGGCTACATATTGTCGGGGTTGTGTTTTGCGATTGTTTGACCTTTGATTTTATTTTATAAATTATTTCTGGATTGCAGACATCAAGTTATAATGTAAATACCTTCTTCTGACATTTCCAAAAGAACATAAGATGTATTGTATTTTGACAGATTATATATCTTTACGAAATGTTTTCAAAAATGAATGCCAAATGTACTTGTAGGTAAAGGTAGTTAACATGTAAATCAGAGATAATTTATTAAAACCATACTTCAAGAAATAACTTAGATGTCAGTTGTTTGTCTGCCGACATTTGAGTTAATATAAATAGAAATAACAAGTGGACATTTTTATTTAAAAAAAACTCCTTCCCTGAGATATTCTTGATAAGATTATATTAAAACATACAATACGAATTGTAAGATTATTTATTGATTTGTATATTTGTAAGAGTGAATGCCAAACCTATAGATAACTTAATCATCTAGGAATGTCTCTCAATGAAATGGCAAAACAATATGTTGGTAAGAGTGAATGCCAAACCTTTAGAAAGCTAAAGCAACAAGGAACGTTTCTGTTTGTTTCATGAAGTAGTATAAAAGAAAGTCACATGACATGTTGTGAATTAAAAGGAAACAAAGTAGCTAGATGGGATTGCATTTTCTTGTTATTCACTTGTGTTTGATGTAAAGAATTTATAAGAATGTTGAGGTTAGATTGGATATGTCACGATTTACTTATGTAAGCTTTTAAAATAATTGCAAGTTAACGATTGACAATAAGTATACGCTTGCATTTTAGTGTACTTCTTTTAGATGTATGAAACATAGATAATAAAGACAAAGATGTCAAAACAGATCCTGTTAGTTATATTTTATAAGGAAGAAGACATCTATCTCAGTTGTGTCTGCCTATGGTTTCCTTGCAAATCCAATGAAGTTTTTTACTTAATATGATTTTGAAAATGCAAGAAATAGAAACACAGAATACGCGTCTGTTGTGAAATTTTATTTTTAGAGTGCAGCCAAACAGCGTATCAAAACAATTTTGGCGTTGTCCCGTTGCTTCAAAATTTTCGACAATAATGTTTTTAGGATATGTTTGCAGAAGAATTATATTTACTAAAGATAATTTTTGCAATAATTATCGACAGTTGATCAAATTTGGTTTATCTTTTTCAAATAAAAGCATCATTAATAATAATATAATTTTATATTTTTTTAAACAAATTAAAATCAATTAAAGAAATTATTTGGATCTTGTGTTTTGTCACGGTAATCTGTTGAGCTTGACAAAATGCTGAAATTTCTACACGGAATTGAAATTTGACCTCTGACTGAAAGTTCTCTTATTCAAACACCTGACACCCTTTTCAGAATTGTATATTACACGTTCAGGCCACGAGTACTCACTTACTTACGGACGTACGGTACTGATGTTTCGAACTATACGGTACTGATGTTTCGAACCATACGGTACTGATGTTTCGAACCATACGGTGCTGATGTTTCCAACCATACGGTACTGATATTTCCAACCATACGGTACTGATTTGTATGAAATCATGAATGTCGCGTCACTATTTTCATATTTAAATGTTGAATTTGTCTTGGGACTCGATGCTAGTGTATGTGGATAGAGGCTTGTGCTTTCAGATCGGTCCTGCAACGTCAAGGTCATATTAAAGATATACTATGCTCATCCTTGAGATAAATTTTTAATTACAGAAATTTATTGTAATCGATGACATTCTTACTGAATATGTTTAATTTGAAATTTGAAAAGAATTAATAAACTGTGTATGGTACCTGGTTCCCTGTTACAGGTCAAGTCAAGTTGTTCTTTTCAGAAAAAAAACTGCCAGTTTTTAAGGACACTACACGTATATTTATATTGTGACCACCTTAAGTGTGCTGAATTTTAAACATAACATATATACTTTGTGTGAAATTAAAACTAGTTTATTCTATATTTATAAAGAGACTGTGTAGCAATCATCAATATTTTCTAACATCAAATTTGAGCAAAGTATATCTTTAATAAAAAATCGAGATAGGCGACCCAACCCCACATGTATCTGTTATTTTTTCTTAAATTTGTTATTGTATTCTAAAAACATTTAAATCTTAATTAATTTAAGTTATTTCTATGTCTTAAATAATCTGTAGCAAAAGTCTTTAATTGAAAAGGCAAAACACTTAACGAATCCAATATCGTGATATGAAAAAGGAAGGTACTTGATCCTAATTCACTATCTCTCGTGAACAGACTCAATAAAACCAAGTCTGAAATCGTCTACCATTTTTGTGCCCCCACGTTAGTGGCGGGCATTTAGATTTACCCTTGTCCGTCCGTCCGTCCGTCCGTCTGTCCGTCCGTCCTTCCGTCCGTCCTTCTGTCCGTCCGTCCGTTCACTTTTGTGTCGCACGTAACTCAAAAAGTAATTGACCTAGAGTCATGAAACTTTACAGGAATGTTGATCAGCATGTGAAGTTGTGCACCTGGGTATTTTCGTCTGGATATTTTTAGTATATATCAATCAAAATTACCATTCAACCAAGTAGATCAAATAATAATTTTTGTAATTTAAATCTCAATATTGACAAAAGAATGCACTTATTAGATTAAATAAGCGTAGTTTGTCCTTTATTACATGAAAAGAATATATCTATATTTTACAAATTGGAGGTCAAAATATTATTATAAACCTTGGCTATGAATAATTGACCGGATGTAGTAATTATGCTTACAAGGCAATCATTGTGACTTTGATAAAAATGATTCAAAGATAGAAATGACCGGGTTGCATTTGTTTACCAAATATCATGAGGCTGTGATGTTATGAAATGTTTCTACCATTGACCATTAATGTCGAAAATTTAACTAAGTCGGCAAACAGGACAAAAATGAGCGACAAACCTGAAATCGAATACCACAGTATGCGACTATGTGTTTATGCAGTATACCAAATATCAATAGGCTGTGATAGGTAGTTGCTCAGAAAACTGTTACGAAAATGCCCCACCATTGACCATTTATGTCGAAAATTTAACTGAGTCGGTGAACAAGAAGTGGATGAGAGATAGATCTGTTATCAAATCCCACGGTATGGGACCACGTGTAAATGCTGTTTACCAAATATCAAGAGGTTGTGATAGATAGTTGCTGAGAAAACTGTTACCATTCACGTGTTTATTTCGAAATTTTGCAAATAATAACAGAACTTAATTTTATACTTATGCTTCTCGTGTTCACCTTTTTATATGATGATTTGAACTTCTACCACTCTATTTCATGTTTACAGCTATAGTTTGTTTTTTATGTTTATAAATGTTCTTGTTGTTGTTGCTTGTTTGTTGTGGTTGTTGAAACAGAGGGAACTGAATTTTTTTTTTTTTTTTTGGGGGGGGGGGGGATTATTGTATTTTTTTTTTGTTAAGATAAGACAAATTAAAACTTCCTCTATTTACATAAAATAAAAATTCTGGTACTTTCTTTTCAAAATAATATGTTTGTACGTTAAACCGAGAACTTTGTAGCAAGTAATATGAAACTTGTATCTGTGAAAAAAGTCGTTTAACCCTTTACCTCATGAGCATATTGTTGAAAATGGCCGTTTTCATTGAAAAGCCTCCTGTTACAAGATCAAATTGCTATGAAACTATGATAAATGCTTCAATACTAATAAACTTGGCACAAATGTTAACTGGACCATAGCCTCTGTAATCTTAAATTTCCTTTTACGATGGCAACGGGGAGACGTCTCAAATTTGTCAAAAATCATTATTTTGCATTGTTTCACCCATCAAAACTGAATTCAAAGTGCTGCAACTTCTCAATGGATTGAGGTACAGTAAAAGGCTTTTCAGCGTTGACTACACGTTACCTTACGATCGACTTAAGGTCAATTTTAGCCTGTCAGATGTCCAAAATTTTCTTGGCGATGAGGGTGACTGCTGCACCCCTTCAAACCACGATACAGAAGGGGGCCCATCCCCTTTCTGGTACCTTTTTTATAAAAATAAAAAATGATCACTTTTTGTCATCATTTTTCGAACTAAAACAGTGTTTGAGGCCTAAATAGGGCCTTTTTTTACTGTTTGAGGCCTCAAAGAGGGGGTCGAAAGTGCGTTGTTTCGCGTATATATGAGGTAGTGTTTTAAAAGTAAAGCTGGTTTAAGCCTTGTTTAGTTGCATAGCCCGTGTTTTTACCGGAAGTCAATACTTTATAAAAAAAATTGTCTTCAATTGTGAATGAGATACTTCGATCTACTTTTATTGTTCCGTGATTTTCTTCATCTGATTTTCTTTTGTACACAATAGTTTATAAATCTTAATTATCGTCTAGCATTTGACAAAGTACATAAAGTAAAAGCTAATTGGACTCATTTGTTCAATAGAGAGAAAAATTAGTGTAATAATTAATTACTCTCATGGGAAAGAAATGACAACTTGCCTCCAACTTATGCGACCTACCTTCGACAGAAGGACCAATATGGGAAGCTATATTGAGACATTCATTTGCAACATTGTAGAATTATTTTAATTTAATTAGTATATCAAAGCTTAGACTTATTATTATAATGCCAAGCCTGATTAACGACTGATAAGTTACTACGAGGGGAAGGAACTAGAGACTAACGTAACAAACTCTCCTCAGCATTTACTTTCCTTGATCAAGTATACACCACAGTTAACACCACCGCCATCAAGCATATCATATGGTAGTTGTTCACGTAAAACTGCCGAACACACAATGGCAATACCTTACATCAAGACGGGCAAATCTGTGATTTTTTTACATCAGCAAGTTTGTATTTTAGTATTAGATAATTATTTTTTTACATGGAACATGCTGCTTTAGACCGTTCCTGTAGTGAGTTCAGTGCATAGGATTGTATCCAAACATTGTCTGCGTTGTTTAGACTTACGTAACATAACATTAATCTAATCTAGATGGGGTTTACGCATATAAGATATTTTGAGGGGGCGGGGGTAGCATTTACTTTTTTACTTTTAATTGTCGAAAGGTGACATTCTAGATACTTGGCCTATAAAAATATTGTCCAGATGTTTTTGATGCGGTTTATCAAAGTACAATTCTTTTTTGTTACTTTTCTTAAATGTGCATGTCAGTAGGTTTTGTTTTTTGTTTTGGGTGTGTTTTTTGTTTTTTGTTTTTTGTTTGTTTTTTTGCATGGGTTGCGTGGGATTGTTGGATTTATTTTTTTTATTATTATTATTTATTTATTTATTTATTTATTTATTTTATTTATTTATTCATTTATTTATTTCTTCTAAGAAAATACTGGGATTAAAAAGGTTGAATAACGGCGGTCGTTCAGACTGTACGCATAATTTGCTAGCTATCTTGGCTATATACAGGTGGCAATTGATCAATTTCAGCAAATAAATTTTAATCATTTATTAAAGAGCATGATTAACACTTTGATGAATACAATCAACTCAACTATTTCGTCTAGAAAATTGTGTTTGCTCTTTGAGTAAAGTAGCCATCTCAAGGTGTACTGCAAAATAACAAACAAAAAGCTACCAATGCATAAAACACTTGAACAGTATAATAAAATATACAAACATGAAATGTAAAAACGAATTCCTATATTTTGATACCTCAAAATAGATTTTAAAATCTTTTTTTGAAAAAATGCAAAATACTACATATATATCATTAACGGGACGAAATTAAAAGCTACATGTATATTCTATGCGGAACAATAGTAAAATCCTTTATACAGGAAATATATACTTAAATAGAATGATATACTGTATTCCTAGAAATTATCTGATATAAGAAATATGCATGCTTTGTACCCCCAACGACTGAATATTCGCGAAATTTGCGATCACTATGATTGCGCGAAATTTTATGTCCGCATAAACACCATCCTTATGGAAAAGCGAAATATTGTTTCCGCTAAAGTTTCTACGAATTCAGTATCAATGATGGAAAAATGAGGTATACCTTTCTGGCTTACAACACCAGCATTCCCCACATCTTGGATACTCTTCATTTTTTCCTTGTGTAAACGTATAGCCTAAGATATCTTCGCACAGTTTCCTTTGATCCTCTATTGTAGCAGGTTGGGGTATCGCTGCGGCGTCTTCTGCAGTCCAGTGGTGACATACCAAATCTGTAATTTAGTGATTATTCCGGAAATAATTAAAGAAATGCATGACAAGTTAAAATTGAAGGCTTTTTGCATGTCTGAAAAAATTATAATGGACAATAAGAGAAGTAACATCAATGACAACTCAATAAATATTACTTAAAAAGTTAAATAAAGATCAACAAGGCAAATCCAACGTTCACAGGACGCAAGCACCGACATGTCCCAGCCACAACAGCTGCGCACCCAGACGGCACCAAACCAGGATCAGGATTGAAAAAAGGGCGGCATAAGAAGGGGAGAGATATCATGAATTAAAACAATACCAAACAAAAGTGGCCAAAATGGGAATTAAAGGGACATGGAATGCAAGCGCTAAAAGGTGGGAGAGAAAAAAGGGGTGGCAAGAAAATACTCACCGTAAACGACAAATAAAGAAACCCATCGATTCTTCAGATAGATCATTTGGTTGTTAAACTTTTAATGAAATGAATGTAGTTTAGTCAGTCAAATATTACTTAAATAACTACCTACGCCAAAAAGCCATTTTTAATCAATATACCTTTTGGTTTACAACACCAGCATTCCCCACATCCTGGATACTCTTCATTTTTTCCTTGTGTAAACGTATAGCCTAAGATATCTTCGCACAGTTTCCTTTGATCCTCTATTGTAGCAGGTTGGGGTATCGCTGCGGCGTCTTCTGCAGTCCAGTGGTGACATACCAAATCTGTAATTTAGTGATTATTCCGGAAATAATTAAAGAAATGCATGACAAGTTAAAATTGAAGACTTTTTGCATGTCTGAAAAAATTATAATGGACAATAAGAGAAGTAACATCAATGACAAATCAATAAAAATTACTTAAACCCTTCAATTCCATAGATAAATAATTTGGTACAAAACATATGGTTATTAAAGACATTCTAATTAAAGTATGTACGCCTGACTAAAAAGCTCAATATTATAGCATTTAAAGCGTTTCATTCATCTGATTTAATTATTATGCTAATTATGATAATTACCAGCACTACCAGCCTGAGAGGAATCCACCAACAAAACGGCTAGGGTAATAGTGAGTAAAACCAGGCGCATCATTATGCAATATCTGACCTATAAATTAATAAAATGAATTACAATCATCGCATCGTAGAAGAGATTGGTAAACGTGTATTTCAGAGGCATGACTATTTAGTGGGTAAAATAAAACAAATACATTTCTGAAATAATTTATTTACTTCATTTGAAATGTCAATGTGTTTAAATTGCGTTTTAAAAATAGCTTTAGAGCATTTATGATGGATGTTAAACAACTGAAGAAAGTAGCGCTGAATCTGCATTTTGTGTCTTTCTTTAATGTTGCAAAGTAATATATTTTTTCATATGTAAAATACTTAATTACTATAATTTTACAAATTTCCAGATAGCATAAGAAGGAAGAGATGGTTCATCTAAATCGCCAAACAGTACATTTTTGGAAACTGTAACAAGATATCCACATGAAAAGTTTTTGAAACGTAACAATAACATTTATTTCGGGAATTGATGAGCCTTAACTTGAGTACATGAACTTATATCATTACTGTCATCACAGGAACTTGAAATAGTATCAATGATAACTCTGATGTCCGATTTTCATTGAAGAACCTCATCCCTATATGGTAAAATATATATTTAGGAATGGAAAAGTTTATGGACAAACGTGCTTTCATAGACCTGGCTGGTTTTAAATATCTTAATTCAATTGCGTATCTACTAATTCACTACTACGCACGGGCATATGAAAATAACAGTGAAATAAAATTTCAAAAAAAATTAAAGCAAATATTTAGACGTAGGTCGATAAACAGTTGAATAGCTGCTAATAGATTTTATAGGAATGCTTAGGATGTTACCTAATTCGAATATGTGTTACCTATTTTGATAATGTGTATACACAATCAATCAAAATCTATGAAAGAAGGGAGTAAGCAAATTTGATCAAATTAATTACATGTACATTGCTTGGGTATATCAACGGGAAGCCACTTTTCTTTCAGCTTCTTCCGATGTTATAATATTCATAAACCTCGTTTAAATCAAAATAATAATAAAGGAAATGTCCTTAAATCTGAATTATTATTTAATAAAATGTACAATATTTTTGCGAATGTCTCAACTCACTTCTTAGCATACACTCAGTTGCAAACTTTACGTACTTAGATCATTTCAGTTCTATAATTATCATCATTATATTTTTAATTGTTTAGCACTTTGCAATAAATGCAGTTATTTTGATTTAGTATTTTGTACATCAAAATAAAATTGTGTTTACGTTTTGCTACTTTTATCTCAAATCATTTCACATTCACATTATTCACTTCTACAAGCGTTAAACATCTTAAATATTCTACATCTATTTTTACAACATTTTGAAACACATATTTGCCCCTTTTTTAAAGATTTATATTAATTTCTTAAACTGTGTTTAGCTAGTCGTTGGATATCACAATATAAACTTCAACTCAATCCTTCTTTAAATCAAAACAAGATCATTCAAATCTTCTGAAATCACACCAATGAAGTTTCTAATTATTTTAATAGTTTACGCTGAACTTTTAACAAAATTCCACTGATTAACATTGAATTAACTACACAATTTCGAAAAAGAAGTAAATTCAGTTTAATAGCGTTTAGTCGAAACAAATTTTAAAACATGAAATATACAATAAATAAAAACATAGTTGTACATACCTTGTTACTTTGTATCTTTCGCTAGAATTTGGAAATATTTCCTAAAACGTTGATTTTGTATTAACACTTCCAGCTATTTATAGGGAATCAAACATAATCAGCATATGTAACCGCAGCTTTCATAAGGCTTTTATCTTCATTATGTTTCAAGAAACAAAGGGACAGTGAAACAACAGTTTGTAAAGAATGAATGTGATCACTTTCATTATCGCCATATTAAATCAAAGTTACAACATTAATGTTCTATAATGAATGCGTTTGCTACGACCGCCGTATAGGTATACATATATACAAATGTTCAAAACTCAAAACGAATTTGCAATTTCCTCTTCCGGAATGATTAATAACATGTAAGTTATTCTGTTCAAGCTTTAGCTTCTGACATGTTCATGTGTATATGTTTTGGGTTTATTTGTTGTTGTTTTTGTTGTGTTGTTATGGTTTTTTAGGGGGTGTGGTTTTTTGTTTCTGTATGTGTGTTTTTTTTAGGTATTTAGGTCTGTTTGTGTCTTTTCAGTATTATTACGCCGATTTTAACACAATTTCTTAATATATTAACCTAAGCAGCTTTTTATAACTAGTTAGAAACAACTTATTTCTCCTCAAGCGATTGACTACTTGTCCAACAAGATTTCTAAACCAGTGACCATATGACTCAATGTCCTAGATCAATTGGCAAAGAAAAATTACTCTTCGACCGAGTACAAAAGCAGTGCACCCTGCATTACCTATTAATCTGATTCTCTCTCTATTGAGCTAAATGGTCATACAAATATGTACGTATACCAAGAATATTTTTTCCATTGTGATATATCAAAACGAGAGACATCTTGCATATACCTTTCAAGTGTGTATGATTCGTAATATTTATCAGATTTGTTCCCAAAACTGACAAGATGAAAATCTAAGTCGTGTGATTATTCTTTGTAATGTAAGGTAATATTTAATAAAACAATACTTATTGGACATAAATGATTCTAGATATCATTATTTGCATTCCTTTCTATTTGTTATCCCTTAGAAATTAACGATTTTGTACGGAGATAATTCCATTTGATGTTTCTATAGCGCGGGCTAGTGACTGTTCAATTTTTATTTTTTTTGATAGGGGGAGTGGGGGGAGTATTTTAGTTTTTTGTGTCAGTATTATTACGCCGATTTTAACACAATTTGTTGACAAATCACATTGAGCCCCATTTTTATATTTTACTTTTTTTTCTTTATTTATTTATTTATATTTGATAGCTTATTAGAAGTTACTTATTTCTCTAACAAATGACCATAAAACCCAATGTCTGAGATCAATGGCTTAGAGAAATAACTCTTCAACTGTGAGGGTACATGCAGTGTGCCCTGAATTACTAACAAAAAATCAGATTTCCTCCCTATTGATCATATAAAATATCTACATTATAAGAGTGAATTAAACCATCGTAAAAATTTTTAAAACCCAGAAACATCTTTCAGATTTCCCTTTTAAGTGTGTATGGGGGATATTAAAATTTATCGCCCCAAAAATTTTATGTAGCGTAAAGAAATTTAAAGATTTTGTATATAATTTAATAGGGAAAAAGCTTTTCCCGGGATTGTTGTATTACAATATATAAAAAAAACTTTTTTGGGACCTTTTTTTAATTTTAAAACAAATTTTAACAAATTTTCCTCCAAAATGACAGCTTAAAAATCTATCGTGTATATTCCCTTTTTAAGGGAAAAATATTTTATAAAAATACTCAATTTTTAACTTTTAAAGATTTTTAGATAAACTTATTTTCGTTCCCTTTTTATTTGTTATCCTTAAAAATTAACGATTATTTTTGGGGATAAATTTTATTTTTAAAGTTACTAAAGCGCGGTTTTCAGTAGGGCCCGTTCAAAACACTGGCGTCAATTACTGAAAAAAAATAAAGTTTGTTTAAAATTGAGTTCAAAAACGAAACTAGAATAGTTTTAAATATTACAAAATGATACATTGAGAATGGTTAGCAGAGATTCAACATACAAAGAAAACGTTATGATCACAATGGAAAATTTATTCTTCGTATACATACATATTTTATATGAACTTCGTATACATACATATTTTATATGAACTGGCTCAATAGGGAGAGAATCAGATTAATTAGTAATGCAGGACGCACTGCTTCTGTCCTCGGTAGAAAAATCAATTAATCTCGGACAATGAGTCTTATGGTCGTTTGTCTCACAACGCTGGTTCAGAAATCACGTTGGACAAGAAGTCAGTCGCTTGCACAGAAATAAGTAGTTTCTAATAGGTATCAAAAAAGTCGGTCATGTGTATCGATTGGTGAGATGTAACAAAAATTGTGTTAAAATCGGCTAAAATATTGCACAAAAAACAATAATAAAACACAACAACAAAACCCAGAACCAAACTACCCCCCCCCCCCCAAAAAAAAAAAAAAAAAAGAAATAATAAAATAACAAAAAAAATATATACACATGAACATGTCAGTAGTTCACTGCACTTGTTCTCAATGTGATCTAACATCCTATGAAGTTTAAAAACCATAGCTTTTATACTTTATGAGAAATGGCCTGGACAAAAATAAAGTATGAAAATTAACAAAGGGAAATTAAGAAGTGCAGAGTACATGTTCTAGTGCACTGCACTTTGGATCACTATAAGAAGCATGCATACCAAGTTGGAAGTCAATCCGACTTATAATGCCTGACTTATGCTCCGGACAAGCTTAAGGAGACGCCGACACCGTCGCCGACACCGCTGACGCCGCCAACAAAAGTAACCCCTTTATGTCGCCTTTTTCAAGGCGACACAAAAATTGTCTACAATTGTGAATGAGACTCCTCGATCTCCTTTTATTGTTTTATAATTTTCTTCATCTGATTTTCTTTTGTACACAATAGTTCATAAATCTTAATTATCGTCTGGCATTTGACAATGTAAAAGCAAATTGGTCTCATTTGTTCAATAAAGAGAATAATTAGTGTAATAATTAATTACTCTCATACTTAGGGAAAGAAATGACAGCTTGTCTCCTACTTATACGACCTACTTTCGACAGAAAGACCAATATGGGGAGCTATATGGAGTCATTCATTTGCAACATTTTAGAGTTATTTTAATTGAATTAGTTAATCAAAGCTTAAACTTATTATTATAATGCCAAGCCTGATTAACGACGGATATCAAAGCGTCAGGGGAAGGAACTAGAGACTAACGTAACAAACTCTCCTCAACATTTACTTCCCTTGATCAATAAAGTATACACCACCGCCATCAAGCATATCATATGGTAGTTGTTCACGTAAAACTGCCAAACACACAATAGCAATACCTTACATCAAGACGGGCAAAACTGTGATTTTTATGCCCCCCGTCATATAATGGCTGGGGCATATAGTGTTACCCTGTTCCGTCATTCCGTCTTTCCGTCATTCCGTCCCTCCGTCATTCCATCATCATCAGTTTCCGTTCATTATCTTAGTAACGGTTGCACACATTCAACTCAAATTTGGCATATGGATATGTCATGAGAAAATACAGGTCAAGTTCGAATTTGGTCATGGTTTGATGATTTTTTGCAGAGTTATGCCCCTTTTACTATTAAAATAATATGAAATTTTCAGTTTTCGTTCATTATCTTAGTAACGGTTGCACACATTCAACTCAAACTTGACATATGCATATGTCATAAGAGAATACAGGTCAAGTTCGAATTTGGTCATGGTTTGACGATTTTTTGGCAGAGTTATGCACCTTTTACTATGAAAATAATATGTAATTTTCAGTTTCCGTTCATAATCACCCTAACGGTATTACACATTAAAATTAAACTTGACAAATGGATATGTCATTAGAAAATACAAGTGAAGATCAAATTTGGTCATGGTTTGACGCTTCTTGGTAGAGTAATGCCCCTTTTACTTTGAAAATAATATGAAATTTTCCGTTTCCGTTCATTATCTCCCAAACAGTATTACACATTCAACTCAAATTTGACATATGCATACGTCAAAGGAATGCACAGGTCAAGATCAAATTTGGTCATGGTGATTTTTGGCAGAATTATGCCCCTTTTACTTTCAAAATATAATATGAAATTTTCAGTTTGCGTTCATTATCTCCCCAACAGTATTACACATTCAACTCAAATTTGACATATTGAAATGTTAAATAAATGCGCATGCCTAATTTGAATTTGGTCAAGGTTTAATGTTTTTGTTTTTTTGCAGAGTTAAGTCCCTTTCACTTTGAAAATAATATGAAATTTACAGTTTCTGTTCATTATCTCCCCAACAGTGTTACATATTCAACTCAAATTTGACGTATGCATATTTCAAAGAAATGAGCAGGTCAAGTTCAAATTTGGTCATGGTTTGATGATTTTTGGCAGGATTGTGTCCCTTTCACTTTGAAAATAATATGAAATTTTCAGTTCCCATTCATTATCTCCCCAACAGTTGTACTTATTCAACTCAAATTAAAGATATGGATATGTCATAAGAATGCATTGGTCAATTTTCAATTTGGTAATGGTTTGATGATAGTGGACAGAGTTAACCCTCTTGTACTTTGAAAAAAAAGACAGAAATTTAAGTGTCCGTTCATTATTTCCCCAATGGTTGTACACATTCAACTCAAATTTTACATATAGATGCATCTTAGGAATAAGAAATTCAAGCTTAAATTTGGTTTTGGTTCAATGATTTTGGACAAAGTTTCTCCCTTGAATGTTGGAAAAATTTAGAATTTCCAGTTTCAGAACTCATATTTTTGTAGAAATGTATGTAGTCATTAATTTGGCTATTATTATATTGCAATATGAAATTTACAAAAGGTTAACACTGAATAGTTTCAGTGCCTTGAACTTTGTTTAAAAATGGTTTGTGTTAACATTAAATAGTTTTAAGGGCTTTGAACTTAAAATGAAAAAAATAATTTGTGCAAACAAATTTGGAACTAAATATTATAACATCTGAAATTTTGGCTGCATGCGGGGGCATCCGTGGAGTGACGACACATTTCTAGTTTTTTACATCAACAAGTTTGTCTTTAAGTGTAAGATAATTAACTATTACATGTAACATGCTGCTTTAGCTTTAGACTGTTCCTGTAGTGAGTTCAGTGCGAACATTATCTGCGTTGTTCAGACTTACGTTACTTAATATTTTTCTAATCTGGATGGGGTTTTCGCATATAAGATATTATAACTGGGGCGGGGTAGCATTCACTTTTTTACTGTTAATTGTCAAAAGGTGACATTCTAGATACTTGGCCTATAAAAATATTGTCCAGATGTTTTGTATGCGGTTTATCAAAGTACAATAAAGTTCTTATTTTTTACTAGTCTGAATGTGCAATAGGTTTTGGTTTTTGTTTTGTGTGTGTGTGTGTGTGTGTGTTTTGTTGTTGTTGTTGTTTTTTATTGGCTATATACAGGTGGCAATTGATCAATTTCAGCAAATAAATTTTAATCATTTATTAAAGAGCATGATTAACACTTTGATAAATACAATCAACTCAACTATTCCGTCTAGAAAATTGTGTTTGCTCTTTGAGTGAAGTAGCCATCTCAAGGTGTACTGCAAAATAACAAACAAAAAGCTACCAATGCATAAAACACTTGAACAGTATAATGAACAATACAAACATGAAATGTAAAAACGAATTCCTATATTTTTGATACCTCAAAAATGATTTTAAAATCTTTTAAATCTTTTATGTATGCTTTGTACCCCTAGCGACTGAATATTCGCGAAATTTGCGGTCACTATGATTTCGCGAAAGTTTATCTCCGCATAAACGCCATCCTTATGGAAAAGCGAAATATTGTTTCCGCGAAAGTTTCTAGGAATACAGTATCAATGATGGAAAAATGAGTTATACCTTTCTGGCTTACAACACCAGCATGTCTCACATTTTGGGTAGAAATAATTATCCCCTTGTGTAAACGTATAGCCTAAGACATCTTCGCAATGTTTCCTTTGATCCTCTATTGTACTAAATTCGGGCATCGATGCGGCGTCTTCTTCAGTCCAGTGGTGACATACTTAATCTGTAATGTAATGATTATTCCGGAAATAATTAAAGAAATGCATGACAAGTTAAAATTGAAGACTTTGCATGTCTGAAAAAAATTATAATGGACAATAAGAGAAGTAGCATCACTGACAACTCAATAAATATAACTTAAAAATCAAATAAAGATCAACAAGGCAAATTCAACGTTCACAGGACGCAAGCACGGACAAGTCCAAGCCACAACAGCAGCGCACCCAGACGGCACCAAACCAGGATCAGGAGTGGAAAAAAGGGCGGCATAAGAAGGGGAGAGATAGCATGAATTAAAACAATACCAAACAAAAGTGGCCAAAATGGGAATTAAAGGGGCATGGAATGCAAGCGCTAAAAGGGGGAAGAGAAAAGGGGGGGCAAGAAAATACTTACCGTAAACGACATATAAAGAAACCCTTCAATTCTTCAGTTAGATCATTTGGTTGTTAAAACTTTAAAGAAATGAATGTAGTTTAGTCTGTCAAATATCACTTAAATAACTACCTACGTCAAAAGCCATTTTTAATCAATATACCTTTTGGTTTACAACACCAGCATTCCCCACATCCTGGGTACTATTCATTTTTCTTGTGTAAACGTATAGCCTAAGACATCTTCGCAATGTTGCCTTTGATCCTCTATTGTACCAGGTTGGGCATCGCTGCACTATCTTCTTCAGTCCAGTGGTGACATACCAAATCTGCAATTTAGTGATTACTCGGAAATAATTAAGGAAATACAAGACAAATGAAAGTTACAGACTTTGCATAACTGAAAAATATAATGGACAATAAGAGAAAAAACATATCTGACTACTACAAAAATAATGCTTAAACCCTTCAATTCCTCAGATAAATAATTTGGTACAAAACATATGGTTATTTACGACATTCTAAAGTCTGTACACCGGACACTAGCTGAAGAATTGCATGCTGGTTAGACTGTTTATCTATCTTTATTGCGTGAATTTTTAAAAAATGAAATAAATTAAGTGAGCCATATAAAACTAAATAAATACATAAATCTGAAAACACATTTTAAGTTAATATACCTAATGGTTTACAACACCAACATTCCCCACATCCTGGATACTCTTCATTGTTTCCTTGTGTAAACGTATAGCCTAAGACATCTTCGCACTGTTGCCTTTGATCCGCTATTGTACTAATTAGGGGCATCGCTGCGCTATCTTCTGCAGTCCAGTGGTGACATACCAAATCTGCAATTTAGTGATTACTCGGAAATAATTAAGGAAATGCAAGACAAGTGAAAGTAACAGACTTTGCATAATTGAAAATATAATGGACAATAAGGGGAAAATTAAAAATTACAGACTTTGCAAGTCTGAAGACTTTATAAGAGACAATGCTTGTCTTATATTATATCATTTAAAGCGTTTAATTCATCTTATTTATGAATGCAAAAAAATATGCTTAATATGCCAATTATTATGCAAATCAATTTTCACTAAGTTATTACCGATAATACGTACCAGCTTTAGCGTAATCCACCAATAAAAAGACTGAGATAACACTGAGTAAAACTAGGCGCATCATTATTCAAAACCTGATCTAAAATTGATAAATATATAAAAATGATTTACAGTTAACATATTGTAGAAGAGATTGGTAAAACGTGTATTTCAGCGGAATAACTGTTCAGTGGGAAAATAAAATACATTAGTAGTTTGGTCCTTTTTCATTATTATGATGCACTGGAATATTAGAGGATGTGTATGCTCTCATAGAAAAGTTAACTTGATATAAGCACAGTTTCGTTAAGATTCTAGCATTGAAAGTAAATTATACCTTAGAATTCTACAGTTTTTACCTCTTTTTGAAACATCAAACATGTGTTAAAACAATGTTTTAATAATGGCTTTACAGCATGTATGTTAGATGTTAAACAACTGAAAAAGTAACGCTTAATTGGATTAACTGTGTCGTTAATGTAGCAAATTGTAAATATAGTAATATTTTCAATTCCATGCAAATGAAAGGAAATCACTATTATTTTTTAAACTTCCAAAGGATAAAAAGGCAAAAGATAATTCAACTTTAAGTTGAAATGCTTGAAGTATTACGGTTATCAAAGGAACTTGAAATTTTATCAATAATAACAATAATAACGATGGCGTCCATCTTTTCCAAATAGAACAAGCCTATATATAAAAAGGGATGGGAAATTCTATAGAAAATCTGATTTAAACAGCGCTCGATGCATAATATCTAAATCTAGTATGTACTTGTATTTACACTTCAAGACATACAATTAGTTTCAAACTTTACATGTTTACATCACTACACGATGTACGAACAAAACGGAAACATGCGCGTAATGCTAAATTTATTATGAAGTCCATGAATTAATATGAAATTATATCATATTTGTATATAGCTTTATAACCTCATTTATACCATTTGGTAAAGGTCCATCAAGCCTTAAATTGCGAATGTTTTTCAAAATCTCTTTTTTAATACTCGTACAGTTTTTTTCAAAGGTTATTTTTTCTTTTTTATAATTTTTATTATTTATTTATTTATTTATTTTTGACATTTTGCAATAAGTACAATTATACTGATTGAGTAATTTTTGTATGGAAGTAAAGATGCTATTTCGTTAACGTTTAACACACCTTTTATCAAACATTTTCTCAAATTCATATCACTTTTCATCAGGTGTTAAGCATCTTAAAAAGTTTTTACATTTAAATTTCTTCAACCATTTTGAACCACATATTTGCTTCTTTTGCAGAAAAAATATTGTGTTCAGTTAAAGGCTCACCAGTCAACGCTGAACGGTTAGCAAAGTTCTTATTTATTAAAGTAAGAATTTAGAAATAATTTTGTAAAAAGTAACGTTAAGTTTAAAAAGTGTCTGTTCCAAACTTGAAGAATCTATATTTAAAAGCAAAATTAAAATAAAGTATATACATAAATGTACATTTCCCTGTTTACTTTGCTTCCTTCGATGTAATTCAGGAAAATATTTCCTTAACCCATTACTCTTCATATACACGCCTTTTAAACGCCTTTTTCACGCCCCCCCCCTTTTTTGTTGTCTCAAATGAATGATAAAAAATGCCTTATTTTAGGCCCCAAATACTTGTTTTTGTTTTGAGAAATGTTGTTAAAAAAAGGTGACCTCTTTTTCGCGGCGCGGTCCCCCCAACCAAAAAGATACATCCAGGGGGGGTTGCCAAAGGGGAATGTGCCCCCTTCCCTGTTTGGGGGATTTGAAGGGGGGGGGAGTCCCCCTCATCGACCAAGAAAAATTTTGGACTTGTGAGAGGCTGTAAATGAACCCAGATTGATCATAAGGTAACGTGTACTCAACGCTGAAAGCATTTGACTCTATTTCAATTCATTGAGAAGTTGCAGCACTTTGAAATTTAATTTTTATTTGGAAAAAATCCAAACGCCAAAATAGTGATTTTTGGCAATTTTGAGATTGTCCCCCGTTTGCCATTTTTATGGTAACAGAAAATTTAAGGCCTTGAGCATTGTTTGCTTGCATAAGGCAATGGGTCTCAGTCAACATTTGTGCCAAGTTTGATTAGTTTTGAAAGCGAGTTTTTTATAGATTATAGCAATTTCGAACTTGGTAACTGGGAGACTTTTCAAATGAAAACAGCCATTTTTTCACAAAATTTTTGAAGTAAGGGTTAAAATGTTGATTTTTGTGTCGCTTCTAAGAGAGTATAGCGACATATAGGGATCCACTTCTTCGTCGTCTGCCTGTCCGTCTGTCCCGTCCTGTCTGTCCGTCTGTCCGTACCACAAAACTTTGTCCGGACCTTACTCCTCAAAAACTACTGGTGCAATTTCATTCAAATTTACAGGAAAGATCAGTACTAAGTCTAGTTGTGTCATATTGTCAGCATTTTCTGGTTCAATGATTTTTGTCAGAGTTATGGCCCTTTAATAATTTTTATTTTTAAAGTTTGTCCGGACTACTTCTCTTATACCCACTAATGCAATTTCAATGAAACTTTACAGGATTGATCTGTAGCTCAAGTCCTTGCGCATATTGCACGGGTTTTCCGGTTGAATGATTTTTGGCCAAGTTATGGCCCTTTGATAAAAAGGTGTTTTTTTCTGTGTGTTGCCAGATACACAAAAGCTTGTCCGGACTACTCCTCATCAACTACTGGTGCAATTTCATCCAAACTTTACAGGAATGATCAGTACCAAGTCTAGTTGTGCACTGTCCGTCTGTCTGTCTGTCCGTCTGTCACAAAATTTGTCCCAACATGAAATTGGCCATCATGAGGCGACACATGTGATTACTGATCGCTCTTGTGTATATACAAATGTATGTTGTTCTTACATTTATGCATATAAAATGGTGATATTGCTGCTGCTTGTTGTTGTTGTTTGGTGTTGTTGTTGAAACAGAGGGAAATTAATTTTTGGGTTTTTTTGTTGTATTTTTATGCCCCCATTTCGAAGAAAAGGGGGTATATTGCTTTGCACTTGTCGGTCCGTCGGTCCGTCGGTTTCTCGGTCCGTCGGTCCGTAGACCAAATGGTTTCCGAGTGATAACTAAAGAACCCTTAGGCCTAGGAACTTCAAACTTGGTATGGTGATTGGTCATGACAAGTAGATGACCCCTATTGATTTTGGGGTCAAGGGGTCAAAGGTCAAGGTCACATTGACCTTGTAAGCAAAAACGGTTTCCGATCAATAACTAAAGAACCTTAAGGCCTAGGAACTTCAAACTTGGTATGGTGATTGGTCATGATCAGTAGATGACCCCTATTGATTTTGGGGTCTAAGGGGTCAAAGGTCAAGGTCACATTGACCTTTGTAAGCAAAAACGGTTTCCGATCAATAACTAAAGAACCTTAAGGCCTAGGAACTTCAAACTTGGTATGGTGATTGGTCATGATCAGTAGATGACCCCTATTGATTTTGGGGTCAAGGGGGTCAAAGGTCAAGGTCACATTGACCTTGTAAGGAAAAACGGTTTCCGATCAATAACTAAAGAACCTTAAGGCCTAGGAACTTCAAACTTGGTATGGTGATTGGTCATGATTAGTAGATGACCCCTATTGATTTTGGGGTCAAGGGGTCAAAGGTCAAGGTCACATTGACCTTGTAAGAAAAACGGTTTCCGATCAATAACTAAAGAACCTTTAGGCCTAGGAACTTCAAACTTGGTATGGTGATTGGTCATGATCAGTAGATGACCCCTATTGATTTTTGGGGTCAAGGGGGGTCAAAGGTCAATGTCACATTGACCTTGTAAGGAAAAAACGGTTTCCGATCAATAACTAAAGAACTTTAAGGCCTAGGAACTTCAAACTTGGTATGGTGATTGGTCATGATCAGTAGATGACCCCTATTGATTTTGGGTTCAAGGGGTCAAAGGTCAAGGTCACATTGACCTTGTAAGCAAAAACGGTTTCCGATCAATAACTAAAGAACTTTAAAGGCCTAGGAACTTCAAAGTTGGTAATGGTGATTGGTTATGACCAGCAGATGACCCCTATTGATTTGGGGTTAAGGGGTCAAAGGTCAAGGTCACATTGACCTCTTGGGTAAAAACGGTTTCCGATCAATAACAAAAGAACCCTTAGGCCTAGGGACTTCAAACTTGATATGGTGATAGGTCATGATCAGTAGATGACCCCTATTGATTTTGGGGTCAAGGGGTCAAAGGTCAAGGTCGCATTGGACCTCTTAGGTAAAAACGGTTTCCGATCAATAACTAAAGAACCCTTAGGCCTAGGAACTTCAAACTTGGTATGGTGATTGGTCATGACCAGCAGATGACCCCTATTGATATTGGGGTTAAGGGGTCAAAAGGGCAAGGTCACATTGACCTTGTAGGTAAAAATGCTTTCCAATCAATAACTTAAGAACCCTTAGGCCTAGGAACTTCAAACTTGGTATGGTGATTGGTCATGACCAGCAGATGACCTTTTTGATTTTGGGGTCAAGGGGTCAAAGGTCAAGGTCACATTGACCTTGTAGGTAAAACGGTTTCCGATCAATTAACTAAAAAACGCTTAGGCCTAGGAACTTCAAACTTTTGTATGATTGATTGTTCGTGACCAGCAGATGACCCCTATTGAGTTCTGGGTCAAGGGTCAAAGGTCAAGGTCACATTGACCTTGTAAGTAAAAACGGTTTTCTGATCAATAACTTAAGAACGCTTAGGCCTAGGAACTTCAAACTTGGCATGGTGATTTGTCATGACCAGCAGATTACCCCTATTGATTTTGGGATCAAGGGGTCAAAGGTCAAGGTCACATTGAAATTGTAAGTAAAAAACGGTTTCTGATCAATAATTAAAGAACGCTTCGGCCTAGGAACTTCAAACTTGGTATGGTGATTGGTCATGAGCAGCAGATGACCCCTAGTGATTTTAGGGTCAAAGGTCAAGGTCACATTGACCATGTAAGTTAAAACGGTTTCCGATCAATAACTAAAGAACCCTTAGGCCTAGGAACTTCAAACTTGGTATAGTGATTGGTCATGACCAGCAGATGACCTATTGATTTTGGGTCAAGTGGTCAAAGGTCAAGGTCACATTGACCTTGTAGGTAAAAACGGTTTCTGATCAATTAACTAAAAACGCTTAGGCCTAGGAACTTCAAACTTTGTATGATGATTGGTCGTGACTAGCAGATGACCCCTATTGAGTTTTGGGTCAAGGGGTCAAAGGTTAAGGTCATGACCAGTAGATACTTGATAACCCTTATTAATTGTTTGATCACTGGGTCAGAAGTCATGCATAATAACCTTATCACATGACTAATTGGCTGCTGATAGGGGGCATACATGTTTTACAAACATATCTTGTTATGTTAAGATAAGACGGAGTAAAATTTTCCTCTATTTACATAACATAAACATTCTTGTACTTTCTTTTCAAAATAATATGTTTGTACCATACTCTTCTTAAACCGAAAACTTTGTAGCAAGTAAATATGCAACTTGTATCTTTGAAAAAAAGGTTTTTAACCCTTTACCGCATTAGCACATTGTAAAAAATGGCCGTTTTCATTGAAAAGCCTCCTGTTACAAGTTCAAACTGCTATGAAACTATGAGAAATGATTCAATATTAATGAAACTTGGCACAATTGTTAACCTGACCATATAGCCTCTGTAACAGCATGCTCAATCTTAAATTTCCTGTTACGATGGCAACGGTGGGACGTCTCAAATTTGCCAAAAATCATTATTTTGCACTGTTTTACTCATCAAAACAAAACAAAGTGCTGCAACTTCTTAATGGATTGAGGCAGAGTAAAAGGCTTTTCAGCGTTGGCTACACGTTACGTTACGATCGACCTGAGGTAAATTTTAGCCTGTCACATGTCCAAACTTTTCTTGGCGATGAGGGGACTGCTCAACCCTTCAAACCCCGATACAGAAGGGGGTATATCCCCTTTCTGGCAACTCCCTGGTGTACCTTTTTGATAAAAAAATAGAAAGGTGATCACTTTTTTGTTATCATTTCTCGAACATAAACAGTGTTTGTGCCCTAAATAGGGCCTTTTTTACTGTTTGAGGCCACAAAGGGGGGAGGGGTCGAAACTGCGTTGTTTCGCGTATATATGAGGAGTAAACCTGGTTTAAGCTTTGTTTAGTTGCATAGCCTGTGTATTTACCGGAAGTCAAGAGTTAATAAAAAAATTGTTTCATTTGTGAATGAGATACCTCGATCTCCTTTTATTGTTCCATAATTTTTTTCATCTGATTTTCTTTTGTACACAATAGTTCATAATTCTTAATTATCGTCTGGCATTTGACAAAGTAAAAGCTAATTGGTCTCATTTGTTCAATAAAGGGAATAATTAGTGTAATAATTAATTACTCTCAAACGTAGGGAAAGAAATGACAACTTGTCTGACCTACTTTCGACAGAAGGACCAATATGGGGAGCTATATGGAGTAATTCATTTGCAACATTTTAGAGTTATTTTGACTGACAAGTTACTACGGGTATCAAAGCGTCAGGGGAAGGAACTGTCCTTGTCATTTACTTTCCTTGATCAGTACAGTATACACCACCGCCATCAAGCATATCATATGATAGTTGTTCACGTAAAACTGCCGAACACACAATGGCAATACCTTACACCAAGACGGGCAAAACTGTGAATTTGTTTACATCAACAAGTTTGTATTTTAGTATTAGATAATTATTTTTTACATGGAACATGCTGCTTTAGACCGTTCCTGTAGTGAGTTCAGTGCATAGGATTTTATCCAAACATTATCTGCGTTGTTCAGAGCTACGTTACTTATGTTTCTTATCTGGATGTGTTTTTCTAATTAAAAATTTTTTGAGGGGGGTGCGTTCACTTTCTTACCCATTGTCAAAAAAGTGACATTCTCGATACTTGGCCTATAGAAATATTGTCAAATGTTTTGTATGCGGTTTATCAAAGTACATAAACTTGTTTTTGTTACTTCTCTTAGATGTGGATGTCAGTAGTTTTTGGTTTTTTGTTTTAGGTTTTTCTGCTGCTTTTTTTGTTTATGTTGTTGTTGTTTTTATTTGGGTTGCGAGGGTGTTGTTTGTTTTATTTATTTATTTATTTATTTATTTATTTATTTTTCTAAGAAATACTCGGATTTAGAAGGTTGAATACCGGCGGTGGTACATTCTGCACGCATAATATACAAGCTGTCTTGGCTCTTTACTGGTGGCAATGGACAATATTGATCAATTTCAGCAAATAAATTTTAATCATTTGATTTACACTTTAATGAATACCTTTGAAGTGTGTTTGATGAACGATAAATATCACATATCAGGATTGTAAAAACTTTTGTATGTATTTGAACGTAGTTTGGAAAGTGAAAAACCTTGTCTGTTCTTTTTGTTATATATGAAACATGTTATTTATCAATCAGATTTGTCCCCAAATACTGACAATATGAAAATCTAAGTCTTACAAATTCTGTTGAGTGAAAACTCTTTGTAATGTAAGGTAACATTTGAAATTGAGAAATATTTCCTTAAATGTTGATTTTGTAGATACACATTGCAGCTATTTGTATGGAAGGAACAATATCAGCATATGTAATCACAGCTTTCATAAAATTTTATCTTCATAATGTTTCAAGAAACAAAGGGAAGTGAAACACCCATTTTTGAAAAGGGAATAAAAATTTTATCAAATATTACCATTTATGTTTTAAATTTAAAAACCCAAAACCCGGGAAAACCAACACTTTTTTCAAACTCACATTTTTTTTAAATTTTTAAAAAGGGGGTTGGGGATTTGGGGTATAACGGAGTTTTACATTTAGTAGTGTGTTCTCTTTTCCACAGTGAAAATTCAACATTTCGAAAACACGAAATAAAAAAAAGAAAATACAATATGTCAAATAGCACATGACGGAATTTTTCGACTTCATGCTGCCGCTTTAACTTTTCTGTTATAACTATACTTACAGACATTTGCATCTGTAATATGTCTGTTTGTTTGTTTGTTTGTTGATTACCTGCCTGGCTGGTTGTCTGGCTGACAGGCTTGCTGGTTGGTTGGTTTTTATGCCAATCTTACATAATTATTTTGTCATATCTTAGCGTTTGATCAACCTAACCGGCTTTCCCGGATTACTAATCAGAAAAAAAACAATTTAAACTATTAACTAATCAAATATAATTTCCTAATCACAGATGAGAGACAAATGGCCAGTAGACTCAATATCCAGTATCAATTGCCATGGAAAAATTACTTCTCTTCTAAGGATCAAACTAGCCACCCCTTTATTACTCATTAATCAAATTCTCTCCCTATTGAGCTACGTAGGTGATTATCTAAAGCACGCATGTTTACAACGAATGAATTTCTTTTGTGATATTACAGAAAAACGGAAAAATAATTGCGATACCTTTCAAGTGTGTATGATTCGTAAAAAGTTATCACGCAGATTTTATATACCCTTACTGCTGTAATGTCTAAGTGTTTGGAAGGTGGGAAACAGCTTTGTTGTTAACTCATTGTGCATGTAGAAATAATGTTATTTTACATCAATCAAGATTTGTCCCCTAAAACAAAGACAAGATAAACAGCCTCATCTTGCAAATTCTGTTGTGTGAATATTCTTTGGTAATTGTATGGATACATTTTTGGGTGTAAAATCTCAAATTGGGACTTTTAAATGCTTTGGTCGATATCATTTATTTGGCCAATTCTTCTTTTTCAATTTTTTATCCCCTCGGGCAATAAGGTGATTTATGCACGGAGATTAAAAAATTTTATCTTAATAAAACTATAGAGCTGCCAAAATATACTCTGTTCCCAATACAACCGATTCTTTCCATAATTATATTTGTTTTAATTCTATCGCCTCCAAAGGCTTTAATTTTGGTGGAACACCGCAAGACTTTGTACAGCTGTGTTTGGAAGCTGTAAAAACTTGCCCCGTAACTTCAACTTTAGTGTTGGGTTAATATTCTTTCTGGTCCTTCGGGATCATTGATGGCAAGCAACTATTAAAGTGTTGAGAATTGAGTACCGCTCAAGCCCGTGTTGGGGGTAAAGTGATGTTGCAAATTACTCAGGGGGTATCCCTCATGTACAGACTCATCAAAAACCGATCTCAATTTCTTAGAAATTTTGTTGTGATTTACGTTCCCGGAGGGGATCAACTTTTTGGTTTTCCAGAAATTTTTATACTTCACAACAGCCATGGTTGTCAAGTGCTGGGTTGTGGCAGGCTGTAAAAAGGGTTGTCTCGTACTTTAACTTCAGT
>NW_026856124.1:0-7002 GCF_026571515.1 Ruditapes philippinarum
TTTTAAAATAGATGTTAATTACTCTCATATCATAAAAATAATACTTATCTTACTTAAATCTAAATATTCAACAATTCATGTACGATTTAAAAACTCTAAAAAGCCTTTAATTTTGGTATTCTTTTAAAGTTTCCTACAAAGAAATGCACTAATGATTTTTATCATCTATTATCTTTTTGCAAATAGTACAGTTGAATTATTCGGCATATTGTATGGAACTTTCAAGTCAAAATACTACTTTGTTTACATCTTGCTACATTTATGACAAATTATTTTTACATTTATGGCAGCTTTCTTCAGGTTACAAGCATATACAATGCTCTAAAACTATTACTTAAACGTTATTAAAATCACGTTAGCCCTTTCTAAGGAAGTAAAGATTTATTCATTATTGAGGCATATTGTACCTTAAAATAAATATGAGAAAAAGCGATTTTCGAAAAAAAGCAAGGAATTGCCATAAAAAACAAATTCTTTCATCTTAATATTTAGCCGATGATTAACAAAATGATTAATTACGGACTTATTTTATTTATTTTTCAATTATTATTTATAATATTCATAGGGATTTGCGTAGCAAGTCTTTAATAGATGGGTTGAGAGATGGTTAGCGTGTAGTAAAGCTATGTGTTCTTTTAGAAAATTTGAAGTGATGTATGGGTCATGTTTGTTATGTTTATTACTGTAGATTGTCACCGTTTTTGTAATATGTAAATATGTTTGGGTTTATTGTGATGTATGGGCTAGTGGCCTGAATCATCTTGATAAAGAATTGAATTGATGCAAAATGAAAATGTACATACTTGAGCCAGTTCCCACGACGTATGATAATGTGTAAATAAAGTTATTGTATCAGAAGTCAAACGTGTGCTGACAGTTAGATCTTCTTCGAATAAAGACCTTTCTATAAATAACGGCTTTATGTTGTACACCCACAATGAATGATTAGTTCTACATGTAACTAACCAAACTCTAAAAAGCGAAGGTGTCTTGTCTTTGCCACAGGTGCCTTTTGTACACTTTAAAATACATTGAAACATAATCTTTTTTTGTGTTAAGGTATATACATTCAATATCTTCTCTTCTTTTGTTCCTGCCTAATGACTATATTTCCCTTATATATACACTTTTCAATGCTCATACTTTTTCACGAGTTAAACAAGTTATGCAGTCAGAAGTAGATATCGTTACATGGAACTGATAGGGACAGCAGGTGCCCGGACATAAGTGTGTAAAAATCAATATACACGTTTAGGGTTTCTTATAACAAGATCAGTGTTTCTTGTTATTACTCTTCGTTAACATGAAGGATTGCATGATCAGAAAGGATTACGCTTTCAATAAGTCAAAAGTGCGCTGTTCAATGATTGTCCCCAATATTCGCGTAATGTTTTTCATAAAATACAAAAATGAATACATGTTTGAAATAAATATATTTCAAAGTACAGTGCAAAGTACAAGTCATTTGGTATTTCGTATATAGGTTCGACTTTAGTTAAAGGTTCTACTTAGACGATTGCTTGTGCCTGAAATAATGCAAGAGACTTCCTCAACCATTAAAGCTGAAAATGTGGAATATGACCTTGACAGTGAAGGTGTGAGAATATTTAAAATGCAAATCTTTTGTCGATATAACTTCTGTAATAAATTAGAACTTTTTCATAACATGTTGTATTAGTCCATTAAAGAAGTTGAACAGTATGCTAAGAAATGATCATGATTTAACTTTGTCAACAACATCCTTGATAAGTATGTGAAATAGTGATATAAATTTCATTTGAAACAGCATACAGAACCTCCATGGTGTTTTATTCCACGGAGTAATCTTTTAATATTGCCACTATATCAGAAATGTATTATGACAAGATATCCAGTGTCAGAAATAACTCAATAATACTGAATAAAACAACAGCTTTTAGAACAAGAAATGTGCAACTGTGAATAACAAACATGCAACTTATGAACAACACATGTTTTAATTACATTCTCCAAAGTAAATTTGCAGTTACTTTTGGAACAGCAAGCTTTATCATCTTGCACAACTAGATTAAAACTTTCCCCGCCGGTATAGTACTGAAATACTGTTTAAGTGAGGCTAAAAAACAAAAACAAACAATTAAGTGAATGTATATGATTAATATCACTAGCAGAACTAACGTTGAAATAATCTTTATAATTCAGAAAGAGGTTACAAATTACATATACTTATTTCTACATTAAGTATCTCCATTATTCACATAGAAGTAAATGATAATGTACACGCAAACAAACAACAACTTGTCTCTATCAAATCAATGCAACATCTTAACAAAACAGGAGCAGAGTGTACCATGTAAGTGTCGCGAAATGTTTTTCACTGTGACAGCGGCAGGATTACAGATGTTAGAGGGTGGCATGAAGAAAGCGAACCTGGTGCAGCAAGCCATGCTCTCATCAGGGTTGGAGCAGACGGTTGTGTATGAGGTGGCCTCAAACGAGAGTGCAGGAGCAGATGAAGGGCGCATAGTGTCCCAACCAGGAAGCAGATGAAAACATGAATACGGACGAAGAAATGTACGCCACCAAAATAATCATAACAAACCCTGCGAACAGAACAGCTACTGCCACAAACAATAATAAATCAGGGGAACAGGTCAAAATGGCTCCAGTCATCCCCCCCGCCACAGAAATCCTATACCACCCTTGAAGAGCTGCCTTCAGGCTTGAGGGAAAAGGTGGCTGTGTTCTACCAAGAGAAGCCAAGAAGAGCCTCATATGAATGTCTCCCTGACCTTAAGAGGGCATATGTTCGGTACCAATGCGAAGCTGGGGATCATTTAGGCCCACAGAGTTAGCCAGAAGCATCATTTTGGCCGGGGTAAAGGATAGAATTTGGAAGGCGGAATATACCCCCCCCCCCCAAAAAAGGGTCCAATTTCAAGAAGTATCGAACACAGCGGGTTAAGAACGTACGAAAACGGAAATAACTTGAAGGTTTGTGCAAGGATGCCAAACACAAGATGGAATCTGCCGCCAAGAGGCTAAAGATGACGCACATTCAAGCTTGAAGGTGTTTTGAACATATAGTGTATCGCACCATGACATAAAGGGACGCATCAGGTGGTATTGCTATCCGGATATATTTTGTTTCTTTTCACTTCTGTTACAGTTTGAGGGTGTTTTGACAATATAGTGTGTCGCACTATGGTTAGTATTAGTGTATCACACCATGACATCATGGGACGCATCAGGTGTTATTGCCACCCTGAACTTGTTTGTTTCTTTTCACTACAGTTAAAGTGGATGTTTTAGTTTAAATAATATTAAATGTTTCATATTTTTTTAAGAATAAAAGAATGTTTGTTTAAGGTCATGTGTAATTGATATTTCTCAACATTTTAAAGCATAAAATAAATTAGACTTTTTTGTATTATTTCAAGTGTTTTTAAATATTTCATAACGTTAATCAATATTTTATAACATTTTTAACCATAAAGGAAATAAGAATGTTTGTACTTTTTCAAGTGTTTTTAATATTTCATAACGTTTATTAATATTTCATAACATTTTAACCCTAAAAGATAAAATTGTATTTGTCATAGTTCAAGTGTAATTAATATTTCGCAACATTTTTAGAATAAAAGAGAAATGTTTGTTTCAGTTCAAGTATTTTTAATGGTTTATAACATTTTCAACCATAAAAGAAATAAGAATGCTTTTTTTTTTAATTTCAAGTGGTATTAATAGATATCAAAGAAATAAGAATGTTTTTCTAGGTTCGAGAGTTATTAATATTTCACAACATGTTTTCGCATTAAAGAAATAAGAATGCTTGTTTTAGTTCAAATGTGATTAATATTTCATAATATTTTCAAGCATAGAATAAAAAAAGAATGTTTGTTTAAGTGTTATTAATATTTCATTATATTGTTAAAGCAAGAAATAAAAATGTTTCTTTTATTTCAAGTATTTTTAATATTTCATGACATTTAAAGCATAAAAGAAACAAGAGCTGTCGGTAGAACAGCAACGCTCGACTATTCTTAGTGCTTGATAGTAAAAAAGCCTTGATAATGTAAAATTTTCTAAGTAAGGAAAAGGGTTAACATTTTCTTTAAATCCATATTACAGATATAAGCCTTGGAGAGAGTCATATTATGCTCTCAAAAAAGACTATAAAATTTCAACTTGTTCAAAGCCATATGTCAATGGACTTTGAAAATATTTGAGGTATTACAAAAACTTTAAAGTAAATTCTAAGTCGAAAAAGGAGCATAATTATGTCAAAATGCTTGATACAGTTACCTCCTCTTGTCTACAGGTTGGGGTCATAATGATGAATAAGTGTGCAAAGTTTCAAAATAGATAAATATAGAATCCCTAAAGAAAGCCCAACACGGCAAAATTGAAAATGTTGCAGGCTCGGTTTGATTGAGCCTGTTCATGGACGGTACTGTAAAGTGCAAACTACCGTCCACGCCCCCTAGCACCGGCTTAAGCAGAATTCAACATTTAAACATGCAACAGTAAAATTTTGAATTTAGAAACATCCGCAGATGTATTCATACGGCGGTTATCATGGAACCTTCAATGTGACACTTTCGTGCCATTCCATGAAAAGCGGCGTATGGTCCCCAAGTAATAAGTGTGCAAAGTTTCAAAGCCATAGGTCAATGGACTTTGAAAATATTTGAGGTACTACAAAAACTTTAACGTAAATTCAAAGTCGAAAAAGGGGCATTATTCTGAAAAAATGCTTGATACAGTACAGGTAGACAGGATGAGGTGTCATGATGGTAAACAAGTGTTGCAAAGTTTCAAAGCCATATGTCAATGGACTTTGAAAATATTTTAGGTATTACAAAAACTTGAACGTAAAAAAGTGGCATAATTCTGTCAAAATGCTTGATACAGTTACCTCCCCCTGTCTACAGGTTACGGTCATGATGGTTAACAAGTGTGATAAGCACAGGCAGAAATAAGAATGGGTTCAGCTTCCGAGTCCCTGTCGGTTCAATTCGCTTCTGTGTCATATCATTCGATATCCGATCAGCTGTGGAAAGGATGGGAATCTGAACCTGAGCCCAAGATGATCAAAAATTAACCAAATATATAAGAATTTGATTAGAATATGATAAACAAGATCACCAATGAAGGGCGGCGTTTAATGAACGCAACCCCCATAAGACCCAGCAATAAGAACCAGTGGCAAGGAGCCCAGACTGACCCCAAACAAAAACAGGACAGGGCACAAGACAGAGCTCGGACAGGTTAATCACTAAATGATAATTTGTAACTGATTAGGAACTCAAAGAAAACAAATAAACGATTGAATAATAAGCCCACTAAGTCAAAGGGCACAGGGGAAGGGGACAGGAGACCGGGGGAAGGGTAATCAAAGCAAGAAAAACTAGGAGTTAAGGGGGAAGATACTTACCGTAGACGAGAAAACAACAAGGGACACAAGTAAAGTGTCACCAAAACAGTATGCAACAACAAAGACATACATCTGAGGAATACAGAGGGGCGCCGCCTTGGAACGGTCAGCAGCATAATAATGACTGCTGGGGAGTTTAAACCGGTTAATGGTGTACCAAACCTCGCTCTTAGCCCCACCATGTTCCTATAAACGAGACAGTGTAAAAATAATGAATTCCCACCAAGTGAAATTCTAACAGTTGTTATGGTTACAAAAGGTTAAATAAGAAAAAACACCAAAATGATCATGTAGAAATATACAAAAGTAAACCCAATGACCATAACAAAAGTACTCAATGTCCTCAAGGAAGACAGAGCAACAAGAAAATCACCTACAAGGGCCCGACGAAGCAAGGCAGAAGACGAACATTAAGACAATTCTTTCCTAAAGGGCTTTAAGCCCAGTCCTGTTTTTGTTTGGGTCCGCCTGGGCTCCTTGCCACTGGTTTTGTTAATGGGTCATATGGGGGTTGCGTTTATTGAACGCCGCCTTTCCTTGTTGATCTTGTTAGTCCCCTACCGGTTTAACCGGAGGGGACTTTAGGTTTACCCTCCGTCCGTCTGTCTGTCTGTCAGTCCGTCCGTCCACAAAACTGGATCCCGCGATAACGTAAAAAGTACTGAAAATATTTTTATGAAACTTGATATATGGATAGATGGCAGTATGGAGATTATGCACGTCTTTTTTTTTTCTTCCTCTATTGAAAATTCTGGTTGCTATGGCAACAAATAGTCTGAAAATATGGCAAATTTAACAAATAAACTGGATCTAGTGATAACTCAAAAAGTACTGAAAATATTTTTATGAAACTTGAAATATGGGTAGATGGCAGTCTGGAAATTATGCACATCTTTTTCTTTGCTTCCTATGTTGAAAATTCTGGTTGCTATGGCAACAAATAGCCTGAATTTCAAGATTTCCGATTTAAATTTTTCAGCTTTTTCACTATATGTTCTTTATTTCTTAAGGTGTTTACTTCAAACTTTAAATTTAAGTTTCTGGTCATCAACCACATCATATGTGACAAGGTTTATAACTCTAGCACAAAAAATATCAGTATTACATAATATTTTAGGGGAAAACAAGATTGCATTTGAGAAAAATGCTATGCCACCGCATTAATACAACACTAAATAGTAGTGTAGGAACAGAGTTTTTTTGTTTCTTTACAATTTTGAAAGATTTGTCATAAAGCATAGATCCCCTGACCTATTCTTATTCTTTTTATCAGATAAGTGGTTAAATCTAATGTTAACTCAATAAAAAGATCAGAGTAGGAATATATCAATGCACTCGAAGTCTGGTGAAAATTTGGTGGTGAAGGTCATTATTTCACACAGCCTAAATTTTATGACTACATCAAAAGGACAACGACAGTAAGACACTTTTGTCAAAATTCTAGGTCAGCTGAAATCATTTTAGCTTTACATCTTAATCTGTGCACAGGGTTCAAATTTCAATAGCTGTACATCAAAGGACAAGAAAGTAGGTCTCATCAACAAAATCTAGGTCACCTGATATCAAAGTGCAATTTTACAACTAAA